>NW_017534542.1:237275-239725 GCF_001853355.1 Bactrocera latifrons | reverse complement strand
TACTTGTTTTCCATTATTTTTCCGAGGGTCAACGAAAATGGCCGACTTTAAAATATTTTCTGACAATAAAATTCCTAATAAAATATTTCAATTTTTATATGAGAAAAATTTTTTGAAAAAATTTGTTCGTTACCCAGAGAAACACAAAGAAACCCATTTCACCACTTAATGAGTCATACACCGTATAGTCTTGACTTGCCAACGTTTAAAGTGGTGGGAGCCGATTACAATAAATAATTAAGTTTTTAGAAATATGTTCTTATCTACGAAATCATTTGTCGTATCAATTTAAATTTTTTAGATAATGTTCTAAAATATGTCTTTATGTTCAAAAAACTTTGAGCTCCGCTTCCAAAATGTTTAACTTCCGTCATTTATTTCATTACCAGATCTAAAAAATAAAGGAAAATAATTAAATTGAGAATATAAGCAAAATATTCCACAAGTTCTTTGAAGAGAAAAACACCGACTTAGCAGCCGTTGCACTTACAAAAAAGAAAGTGAAAACTACTTGAAACGTACATCCCTGAGTACTAACTTTCGTTCGCACATCACAATCTTCACATTTTTCATGCAATTTCCAATTCATGCATATTTATAGGCGCATCAACTTCCAACATATAAACCTCAACTGATAGCTGACCATATCCATATGCTTATATATATGTATATCGTGAATATGTATGTAAAGTGCCATTAAATCATCTCCATGTCCGCACCGTCTGTCATGTGATCTCATGATCAAATTGATTATGTCTTTATTGTGACTCTCTGACAGCAATGAAATAACAAAAGTCTTGCTACTGCTGTTGCAAAGGCGCAGACTCCTTGCCATTAATTATCGAACAATTTCATGGCAATTTTCATACTTCGCCAACACTAACAACAATAACAGAAGCTACAGTAACAACACCAAACACAGCAGCGGCATCAAAGTGAGTGAAAATTTCTCAGTTTCACGCTGCGTTGTGGTCGACTTGTGTGAAGTTTGGTTACTTTTTTGCCTTTTTTGTCGTCCTTTCTGTCGGATAACCTACTCAATTTCAATCATTATTACCTCCACTTGCCACACGCTACTGATGCGTGCTATCATAATGACTTGGGCGCCTGACAATTTAAGCCAAGAACGTCTATATTATGTGTCGCCTTGTGGCTTTTCGCTTGCCTTCACACATTTTTCCTCTATTTTTCGCTTTATTTCACTATGCACTTTTGTTTTAGCACATGAGTGGGGGCATGTGTGAATATATGTGTATATCCTTTGCTCGTTTGCATGTGCGTGTGTGTCGTTTTTGTCTGACTTTCGGTTATTAATTAATTGCGGTTTGGGTTTTATAGCCTGCGAAGCGGAAGTAAATCTATGGCATACACAAGAAAACATATATATAGTACATATACATATATACTTAATATGTACCATAAAATGTATGCATATACTGTTATATACGTATATTCTAAAACACACATCTGTTAACCGCATGGTGGCTATGTGGTAGACCAAACTACCTAAATCTTTGACCATATTTAATACGTTTTGAAACTGTTACAAGCACTGCCAAATAATGCGAACCGGAAGAGATGCGATATATAAGATACATATATTTAGCTTTGTAAAAATCACAAAGTACTCAATATCGTTATATAGGCTCTTGACTCAATTTGATTTTATTTGATTACTCGAAAATTCTAAACATATGTTGGTAAGATGCCATCCTAGTGCCTTATTTCCAGTTTGTGTCGTTCATTTTAAGGGCAAAAAACAACATTTTCGAACTTCGTGCTTTAAAGAAATGTTTTTCGCATATTTTTGCTGCACTACTTTAATAATATGAAGTAAGCCTCAGCCGAAGGGCATCATATTTTGTTGTTCATCAGAAGCTCTTGCGGACCGAACGTAACAAAAGTGGTGACTTTGCCGTGGAAGAACATCCTAGACGACCAAAAAAGCTTTAAGGTAAGGCACTGGGCTCAATGGAAATTGTTGCCAAAATTAAGAAAAACTCGCAGAATCTGTGGGGATCCCTCAAGTAGTCGTTTCAAAATATTTAAGGCAGGCGGACTCATACAAATGCAAGAAAACAGGAGCCGAGGTATAGACATAGACATAGACATGGACATGGCCATAGACATATACATAGACATATGTAGATATACACATAGATATAGGCATAGACATAGATATAGACAAAGACATAGACATAGACATAGACATAGACATAAAAATAAACATAGACATATACATAGACATAGACATAGACATAGACATAGACATAGACATAGACATAGACATAGACATAAAAATAAACATAGACATATACGTAGACCTAGACATATACATAGACATAGACATAGACATAGACATAGACATAGACATAGACATAGACATAGACATAGACATAGACATAGACATAGACCTAAACATAAACATAAACATAAACATAAACTTAAAC
>NW_017534542.1:209225-237093 GCF_001853355.1 Bactrocera latifrons | reverse complement strand
ACATAGACATAGACATAGACATAGACATAGCCATAGACATAAACAAATATTTTATGACAAATTTTTCAATTCAGTTCCTTTTTCTTTTCTACTGGCGTGTTATTTATTGAAATAAAATATTCAATAAAACTTTGAACTATCGAGTGCTTCTAATATTTTGACCCATTGTGTATAAATCCGTTTAAGTTTAATATATAGTATATTTATGTATATATACATACATACTTAGTTACTGAAGCGCCTGTCTAGTATTTTTTGTATATAAAAGGAATACAATATGTATATCTGTGTCACTGCTTGAGCTTCTGCTACAAACGATGTGGTCTTTCTATTGTTTGACTAAATGACTTTATTTGTCTATTTTCTCATTTTCTCACTTCTTATCAATATACCAGCCTTTTTTGCCCACTACGTTACTATTTTTTTCTTCTTTTCTTCTATATATTTATATTTATTTAATTCAATGCGTTCGCTTTGTTGTTGTGCATCTTTAGTGTGTGCATTGAAGTGCTAATTTTATTGGTATAAATAAGTGAAAATTAATTATAACATTAAGCATTGTCAGTGAAATCCTCCTAATGACGTCAAATCGCTATAAATACACGCAGATGCTAAGCAGTGAGTTTAGTAAATCATTTGATGAAGAACTCGGGTGGTGAACTCGGTAAATACATGTGTCAAATGACTGGCTTTGGAGTGAGTTAGCAGCAAAGGGACTAACTGTTAATGTCACTAAGGTTTTCTTGTTAAATCATTCAGTTAATTATATTGATGAAAGGTAATTTGGTTGAATGAAATCGATTGCTTTTACAAAATTACAATATACCTACTTATCAGCAGCGTTTGGGGCATTCGAACTCATCTTTAAGCTTGAAAGGAATTAAAATTTTCATTTTGTTTTTCCAACATTTTTGAAAATAAGTGCAACTAACAACTGTATAATTTAGATGAAATGTATTAATTCTTCATTGTATGGTCTTAGCGATCCCAAAATCACTCCTCGTAATTTATTTTATTTAATTGACAAAAATATATATTCTAAGCCACAATTGTTTCCAATTTAAAAGCTTCTGCCTTATAGAAAATAGTATTTGCTGACTGCCACTACATCACTTTTGACAAAGTAAATATGACGTCGAAATTGTTCAAAAATCTGGCGAATGGYACTCCGAAAATGCGTCGCAACCTAAAAAAGTCAAAACCCTTGAAAGCAGTGAATTCCGCCTGAGACGAGACCTATAAAGAGTCCGCTACAATACAAAAAAATGTAACATCACTTTTCATAAGTTTACAGGCGAAGGAAAAACAATATAACAGAAACCACTCATACTGGAAAAAATCTTGAGTTGTAGTTTTAAATAGATACTGGTTAAATCTGATGGCGAAAGCTTAACATTTTATTTATATAGCATATATATTTTAGATTTTTGGTGGAGATATAGAAATTTGTTCTAACCAATGGCATTATTGTACTGGCTCAGGAACTTATTGTAATATATATGGAAAATAAAAAATAGTCAAATTGATGACCTGTAAAACTCTTGTTTGATTGTCAAAATTCTCTTTGATATTAGTTGTATAACCAAAAATCATTTATTTGGTTGCATTCTCTGGCTAATTCATCCGGTTGTATCTTTAGTTGGACTTTTCAATCTTGAATATAATGCTTGTTACTCAGCTGTTATACTTTAGAAGGACCGATAGGTTCTGAATGTATAATGGAAAGTTGTTTTTATCAAATAGGCAGATGACAAAACAATACCCGAAATTTGTAAATAAAACACAAAATATTTACTTATTTATCAATATTCATGTTATCGCCTTCAAAGCAATCCCCACCAGATGAAAAGCACTTATGCCAACGGGTTTTGCACTCGTCGAAATACTTTTTAAAAGCACTTTGGAATGGCCTTCAGCTCCTTCAGCAAATTTTATTTTACTTCTTCGATCGACTGAAAATCGAAAACCGCACCGTGAAGGAAATTTCAGTTCAGGGAACAAGAAAAAATTACAGGAAGACAAATCTGGTGAATATACTGCTTGATAAATGTTATTCATTACGTTTTTGGTTTAAAATTTGGTCACAATCGTGCCTCGCTACAATGGTGCATTATGATTGTGTAAAATCCATGAATTGTTTTTCCACAATTCCCGTGTTTTCGACCGATGTTCACACGCAAATACCTCAATACAGCCAAATAGAACTTTTATTGACCATCTGTCACTCCAGAACGAATTCAAGATGCACCGAAAGACGAATATCGATAAAACAAAGAACATCAACTTTAAATTTGAGCGGCTTTGGCGTTTCTTTTTTTGTTTCGGCTAGGTTTTTTCCATACATTCCCTAATAAGCCCATATCTTACCGGCAATTGCAATGCTTTCCAGGAATGTGTGATCGGAATTTGATCAAACATCTCCAACGACACTTATTTACCTTGGCAAGCGGTATGCTGATAAATATTAAGCTTGATGAAACTTGATAGCCGTGATTCGAATAGCCGAACCATTCGAATTTAATGCTAATTATTAAAGGATTTTTTGTAGTTTGAAAAATTCTAAAAATTGGGCATGGCCACTAATTAATTTAATGTACAACCAAACTTAACAACAACAATTATTTCTAGCTCGTCCTCATATTGTGGGTGATATAAAAGTTAACCACCACCATCACCTTATCAGTGTGGATTTAAAACTGGAAAATCAACAACTGGCCAGATATTTACCATGCGCCAAATCTAGAAAAACTAATCGATACGCACCACATCTTCGTCGATTTCAAAGCTGCTTTTGACAGCACGAAAAGGAGCTGCCTTTATGTCGCGATGTCGGATTTGGTATCCCCGCAAAACTAATAGGGCCGTGTAAACTGACGATGAGCAATAACTCTAATAACTTTTAAGCTCCGTCAGGACTGGCAAAGAGCTTTCCGAGCCGATCGATATCAAACGAGGTTTCAGACAAGGCTACTCCCTATCATGCCACTTCTTCAATTTGCTCTTTGACAAAATAATTGGAGCTGCAGAACTAAACAAGGAATGTACTATCTTTAAGAGTTTACAGCTGCTGGCGTATGCCGATAATATTGATAACATCGGCCTCAACATCAGCGCGTTAGTTCTGCTTCTCCAGACTGGACAAGAAAGCAAAGCAAATGGGTCTGGCAGTGAACGAGGGCAAGTTGAAATATTTCCTATCATCAAAGGTCACTATTGACGGTCATAACTTCGAAGTTGTAGATAATTTCGTCTATCTTGGGACCAACGTAGAATATCTCTTGCCAACAGTTATAACAGTTCGTACTGAGTAAGCAATTGAGTAGTAGAGCCCGCTTTCGACGAACAATGTCAAACCTCTTTCAGTTACTCATTATATACATACGATAGCACTTACATAGTTCAGAGAATTAAGAGTTAAGCGGCTACGTTGGCTATTCCATGTCGTCCGAATTGACACTATAGCTCCTAGAAACGCAGTACCCCCTGGGAGAAGCAGAAAATGAGAAAAACCTCTATTCCGTGGGAAAGACCAGGTGGAGAAGGACCTGGCTTCGCTTGGAATATCCTATTGGCGCCACCTCACACCTGCAGCAAGCGCTGATTTAGTCCGACCCACCCTTTAGCCTTTTTTTCAAAAATTTTTCGCTTACCTTAATATCACTGGAATACGCGCGCTCTTCTACTATTACACACACACACACACGCATACATGCATATAAATTACTTACACTATTCACTCACATTTTCACTATTTTTCAGATTTTTTGTTTTTGCCTTTGCGGTTTCTACTCGCGGCACACGTTTAGTGCTCAGCTTTTTCTATCACCGTTAGCTTTTCTGCAATTTAAATTCTTCTTGCTTTACTCTTGCCATATAACATAATTGAGTATGCATGTGTGTGTGTGTGTTTGCTTCAAGTATATTGTAGCCGGAAACTCTCTGCCGACGTAAGTGTGTTTGTGAGTTATAGCTAAAAAGAAAAAAAAAAAACGTGTATAAAAACAAATTGCGCGAGTATACAACAGTTTGCATGTAAACAAATGATTTAGTATTCGTACGCTCTGAAATTCTTAAAATTGTTCAATAAACTGTCTTACACCGGACGGCCGAAGAGCTACTACTAGTGCGGCATTGTCATGGCTCAATACATGCACAAGCATACTTTCAGGCGCAGGTTTGTTGGGAGGGATGAGAGCGCATTGCACTCGCACATCCAAATGAGTGCGGCAATGTTTTCTGCTATAATAGAGAGTTAGCGGGACTCGTGAGACTGTAAAATCTTGTCGCGCCGGAATTTGTGCGCAGAAAAGTGGAATATTTTTGAAATTAGTCAGAGAGCTCAATATTTGCGTGACAGGACGACGAGTGATCAAGTTTAAAGTCACTCAAATTCTATAGAAGACTCAAAATGGAATTAATCAGTTATTGAAAGGTACTCACTTAAGTTCTAAATGTATTTTTGTTTTAGCAATATATTCAGAGAATTTTCTGTTACGTCGAACTACTGATAATTAAACGCAGTGTTTATAGTTTGAAGGTTTAATAAGAACWRAACGAAATTCAATGTACAATGCAATAAGCCATTTACTGTTACAGTTAGGAATCTATGGTACAGATAATATCATTTAGAAGGTTGCCATATTGATAATATTAAGATTACAACTTCAACATTTTCGCTTTGCAATAATTAAATTAATAATATTTATGTTTTCTGAACTCTTATCATAAAACCTTGAAATATATATTTATTTAAAATTTATCTGATTTAATTTCCAGACAAACAGATCCGGTTCCAGTCTGGAGAAAATTGAATGTTGAGGACTTCTCCTTCTTCTTAATTGGCGTGGACACCGCTTACGCGATTATAGCCGAGTTCACAATAACGCGCCAGTCGTTTCTTCTTTTCGCTACGTGGCGCCAATTGGAGATTCCAWGCGTAGCCAGGTCCTTCTTCACCTGGTCCTTCCAACGGAGTGGAGATCATCCTCTTCCTCTGCTTCCCCCGGCGGGTACAGCGCCGAATACTTTCAGAGCTGGAGTTTTTTCGTCCATGCGGACAACATGACCTAGCCAGCGTAGTCGCTGTCTTTTAATTCGCTGAACTATGTCAATGTCGTCGTATATCTCGTACAGATCATCGTTCCATCGGATGCGATATTCGCCGTGGCCAACGCGCAAAGGACCATAAATCTTTCGCAGAACTTTTCTCTCGAACACTCGCAACGTCGACTCATCCGTTGTTGTCATCGTTAAAGCCTCTGCACCATATAGCAGGACGGGAATTATGAATGACTTATCGAGTTTGTTTTTGTTTGTCGAGAGACGAATTTGCTTCTCAATTGCCTACTCAGTCCGAAGTAGCACCTGTTGGCAAGAGTTACCCTGCGTTGGATTTCCAGGCTGACATTATTGCTGGTGTTTACGTTGGTTAGAAGATAGACGAAGTTATCTTCGACTTCAAAGTCGCCAAGTCGCGAGTGCGACGACCGTTTGTTTAATGACAGGAGATATTTCGCCTTTTCCTCGTTCACTGCCAGACTCATCTGCTTTCATTCCTTGTCCAGTCTGGAGAAAGCAGAACTAACGGCACGGGTGTTGAGGCCGATGATATCAATATCAGACAAATCCATTCCAGCTATTCAGCAGGCTGGAGAGTATGCGCCGGTCTTGAAACCTTCTGTAAGCCGCCGCATTCCCTCTTTAACTCCCTGTATTTATTTTATGTAGCCGAGTAGACGTCGAACCTTCCATGTGTTTGTTGGCGCGCGTTTTTTGTGGCACAGAGGCGGGTGCGAATCTTGGCTATAACAAGATAGTGGTCCGAGTCGATGTTAGGACCTCGGAGCGCATGCATATCTAAAACACTGGAGACGTGTCTTCCGTCTACCATAACGTGATCGATCTGGTTGGTGGGGTTTCGATCCGGAGACAGCCAAGTAGCTTGATGAATTTTCTTATGCTGGAATCTAGTAATACAGATAACCATATTTCGGGCCCCGGCGAAGCTTCAACCCACTTGGGAATGTTTCGTCGTGGAGGCTGAATCTACCGGCCGTAGTGCCAAAGATACCTTCTTTGCCCACCCTGGCGTTAAAGTCGCCAAGCACGATTTTGACATCGTAGCGGGGCAGCTCTCATAAGTGTGTTTCAAGCACTCATAAAAGGCATATTTGGTCACATCGCCCTTCTCATCCGTCGGGGCATGGGCGCAAATCAGCGATATGTTGAAGAACCTCGCTTTGATGCGGATTGTGGTTAGACGCTCATTCACCGGAGTGAATGATAATACTCGACGACGGAGTTTCTCTCCTACCACGAATCGCACACCAAACTTGCGCTCCTTTATATGGCCACTGTAGTAAATGCCACAGCGACTCGTCACTGTCCTTGTCCCGTCCATCGCATTTCTTGGACGGCGGTGATGTCAGCCTTTATTTGCACGAGGACATCAACCAGCTGGGCAGCGGCACCTTCCCAATTAAGGGACCGGATATTCCAGGTGCATGCCCTCAATTCGTAGTCTTTATTCGTTTCCATGGTCGTTCTCAAAAGGGGGGTCTCTCATCCGATGCTGTTGCAATTTTTCATTGGGGGTGTTTTCATCTGTCATCAGCTCTGCAGCTCGTACTATTTTCTCTAGCAATATGTTAGAGAAGTCACACGATATGGAATTCGCTTTGCCTGAAACTTCGTTCGGTATGAGATGACTTGAAGAGGTCTTTCCTGATCCTGATGGAGCTTTTGGTGGGGTGTGTGTCGATTTTCCTTTCACGGGTCTTTCCAAAATTTGGTGGATAGGTAGTTTGGCGATAGTACATTTTCCAAATCCAGCACTAGTGCATGAGGGAGAGATCCCCCAGGTTAGGCCGAGGATCTGCCTGTATGCATATAAATCATTGCTAATCTTTCTGACTCTTTCCTCCACATGGTATTTCCACAGCAGTTTGCAGCCCAATACTACCCCAAGGTACTTAGCACGGTCCTTGAAAAAGAGTTTTGTTCCATTTTTCAAAAGCAACCTAAATCGAGAACTTTTATGCTTTCTTATGAAAACAAGCAGATTCGGTTTCTCGAGATTCAACCCCAGAGCTATTAGAGATGCCCAATTCTGGACTGTATTGAGAGGGATTGTTATAATGCTGCTAATAGTCTTTAGACACCTACCCATTATTTAGATAGCAATATCGTCTACATACTATGCCCATATCTCAGAGGTTTTCCCGTCTAATATCCTTATCAGTTTATTTACCACAATTGTCCATATCAGCAGAGATAGCACTGAACCTTGCGGAGTACCTCTACAGACTTCTTGGCTATACCAGAGGCGTTCCATTCTGCCCTTATCATTCTAGAGATCAATAGTCTTCTAATCCAACGTTGTATAGCATGATCAACACCTATTTGCTATATACTATTCAGAATAAATTCCGTAGAGACGTTGTTGTACGAACCATATATGTCCAGGAATCTTCCAAGAGCGTGTTCCTTACATTCAAGAACCCTTTCGATAATAAATATTATTGTATGAATATATGATTTTATTTGAATCTGGAAAAAATTAGCTTAGCCAAATTTACTCTAAGAAAATATTGTTTACTATTTTATTGCAATAACATTTGTTTTCTAAAAATCTCCTATTGAGCTACTTAATAAATACATACATATTTATATCAATGCTCTCTAAATTCTTACCAACTTTAAGCTCCAATTGCAATGAAAACTCACTCAACTGGTTAACATAATCTCTCTCTCCAATTTGCAACTCTTTTTCACTTTACTTTCACTTTCAAAACAGACGCATTCACTTATTTACCGCTGAGCTTTCAGCAGCTTTTGCGTAGTTGTAAAAGCTTTCAACATATCATGTGCATGGACACGAAACGTCAACCGACTAACCGACTGGCCGATTAATGTGCCAACAAACCCACACTGCCAATTTTTTGCCGCATTCGCCGCCACTCTTTGTTGTGTTGCAAAGCCGACGAATTTCGAATTTCGAATATCTACTTTCGATTTTCCTTTTTTCCCATACACGCCAATTCTCTTTTGCTAGCGTTGCGCTGTGTGCGTGTCGGGTTTTTGTTGTTGTCTACATTTCTATTGCTTGCTAGCGCTGCCTTGCTAGGTTGCGACACTTGTGCCGAGTAATAGTCTCGTGCATTGCGGAGAAACAAGTTGCGGGCCACCGCAGCAGCAGCTTGTAACGCGGACTACTCTGTAGAATAATGGCCAAACGGCGTTGCGCTAAAAGTGTAGATACTTGATAAAGAAAGATAGTAATTGCAAAAGAAATTAAGTAATTTCTGCACAGTGCGATGACTAATGGAAAATTTACTAAATTTTTTTTGAAATTCGTTTTGTTTTTTTGCAAGTGCATTCGTTTTTCATGAGAAAATTGGTGTGTGGTGCTTGAGAAAAAAATTTTGTGGAATATTTGGTGCAAACGAAAAACTAACTAGCATGAAAAAAGTAAGCAAAATTTTATTGTTAATAGTTTTATTGTTGTTGTAGAGCGAATATTTTAAGAAAAATGGTTTTTCGCTCAAGAAATGCTTGTCTTGAAAAGATTAAACAGAATTCTTTATATAATCAAGCTATAAAGTAGGCAAAACAATAACAACACCAGGATCGGCAAAAACAAAAATGCTATAACAACAACAAAAATCGTAAAGGAAAAACAACAATAAAGCGCGCAAGCAAAACGAGTCACCAAAAACACATTTTTGGGTGTGTGAAAAGGATATTAACGAGGCGCACCAATACAATCAAAACCGACACACATCCATACAAGCATATACTCATATATATAGTATATAAGTTCGCTTGTAACACAACTACAATGACACCAACACGCTTGCCGCACGCAACGTCAAGTGCGCGGGTGTGTTTTTTACAGTCAGCCTCGTAGCGGTCACCGGGGCGTATGTGTAACAAAACTGAATTTCTGCTTTATTCCCACAGCCAATGTGTGCCAGTATCAAATTTATATATGTATGCATGCAGCAAAGTGCTTGCGCGTGTTTGTGAAAATGTCCAGGTGGAGTTAATGGTCAGCACCTAAAGTGTGTAAAAGTGTTCTTGTTGTTGTTGTTGTTGCTGTATATCTCTCGTGCATACTTAGCTGGGCGGTGTAGAGCCCGTAGTTGCCGGAATGTTTGTTGGTGGAGAAGGTTGCGCTCACTTAATGGCGCAGACGACACCAGCGATGGGTTGGAGCGTAAAATAGTATAGTGTGTGTGTGTGTGTGTGAGTGGCTTGTGTGAAATGTTAGCGGAAAGGAAACACACAAGAAAAGTGGTAAAATAAAATGGTTCAATTGTTCGATTAGCTGATAAGGAGTAAAGGATTTTATGCGGCTGGAATTTTAAGTAGTAAAAACTGACGTCGGAAAATTTATAGCGAAAAGAAACAARAAAAAAAAAACGGAATAACCCAAAAATTCTTGAGCGTATACTTGCCAACTAAACATTTTTTCTCGCATGCTACTTTTAAATTTTGCGTTTTGCTCACTTGCACTTACTTATCTACAGCGCTTAGACGTAACAATAGCGAATGTGGTGCCAAAGCGCATAGACGAAGGAGAGCCAGCCAGCCAGCATTTAGTMGAAAAATTTGGATGCAGCGTTTAGTGGTAGTAGCAGGAGATGGTTGGTTGCGTGACGTTTGGAGTAGTGTGAGAGAAATTTTGTAGACAAACAGCGCTGATTGTAGCGACTGCAAAGATAATAAAAACAAAAATCGTTAAACGCATAATTACTTTTTTCTTCAGATAATAAGGTGCTATTTATGCTGTGCTATATTATTTATATGAGTAATAGCTATATTTTCATAATTTTTTGTGTTTAATATTATTAAAATTTATGATATTTTTTAGTTTGAAATATATTTGTATATTTATTTGTATATTTTCAAAATTTATAACTTTTTTCAGTTTTTAATATTTAAAATTTTTTTTTTTAACTTTTTTAGTAAACATTCAATATTTTTTAAATTTATATTTTTTTTATTTTTTAATATTTCAAAATATTTCTAAACAGTGTTTTATTTAATACTTAATATTTTCGAAATTTTTATATTTTGTGTTTTTAATATTTAAAAAATGTATAATTTTCAACATTTTTTTTTAACTTTTTTATTTATCATTTAATATTTTGGAAAGTTTATAATTTTTTGAGTTTCAATCTTTTCCAATTCTTTTTATTTTTTATAATTAATTTTTTTTTTTAACACTAGAGGACCCGTGCACGCTTTATTTTATTTGTTAGATTATAAATATTAGTTTATGAGAAGATGAAAGAACTTGTGTCAGTATACTAACAAAAAAAAAAAAAAAAAAAAAAAAAATAAAAAATTAAATAAACCCAAAAGCATTTCATATTATAAAGCATAGGGGGAAAATATTTTTGAGTCCAATCGACACACAGCCTAGTGGACTGCGTATTATGAATCGGGTTCCACGCGTGGGAAGACAAAAAGGGCGGCTGGCAAGGTTATGGTATCAGTCTTTTGGAATGCACGTGGTATAATATTCATCAAATGATTACTGAGTCAGTTATGATCCATTGCACTGCATCTCAAATTATAATAGAACTTTTTATCAACACTCCAGTTATTCCGCTATATGAATTTTTATGCTAGATATCGAATTTGATTTATTATGAATGCATTTACATCCTTCGCCCATAATGTAACAAAGTAGCCGCAATGCTTTGACGACAAAAATGTCAAAGCCATTTTTTGTTGTGATATTAAATATATCTGACGGGTTCGTCCCAAAAAAAAAAGTCCTAGTTCAGGAGCAACAATCAAAATAACACATAGTATACTAAGCCAAATCGGTTCAGCAGTTCTTGAGTTATAAATGGTGTAACTAAAACGGCTTTCTTTTATATATGTATATAGATTTTTTTTAAATAATTTTTTTATACTCTGTCAAAATGAGCGGAATCGGACAATAACTACGCCTACTTCCCATATGCCAAAATTTTGAAACCCACTTGATTCGTTCAGCTTCCAGTACACAAATAAAGAAGAAATTAATATATCACGATAAAACCTTGCACAGTATGTGCCCCCTTGAGCCCAAAAATTGTTCAAATTCAATAAAAATTGTTCAAACCCCTATATACCGAATATGTAGATCCCGGCTGAATTTTGATTGAAAATGTCGGTCAACGTGTGGTATATATAACTAAAATTAAAAGATATTCCTTCTATTATAACGGTATGTCTGTATATCAAAAATGGGTTGAATCGGAACAATACTTCCCCGGGCTCCATGTACATAATGAAAAAATTTTCGAATTTCGGAATGAATTTGTACCGCATTTATTGGCCAATATGTTAGTTATCCCAATGAAAATAAGATAACGTATTTTACTCATAACGGTGTATCTTTGTGCCAAAAATAGTTAAATGTGAGTGGAAACTTGACCTAACCCCTGTATAACTTATATCAGTTTTGTCGAACATCCGGCTGACTTTACTCTTTATGATTGGTTTGTTTACACCTTAAACTACAAGGTGCTTTCCAAAGAAAACAGGACTTAAAAAAAAAGAAAAAATGGTTTGTCAATCAATTTATTTAATTGAAAATACTCTCCTTATGCTTCAATACAGCTTTTTGCACGGTCCAAAACCATGGCGAACAAGTGTTTAAGCTCGTTGGCCGGTATGGCCGCCAGGATGCCGGTGCAAGCCTTTTGAATGGCTTCTACGTCTACATAATGCTTTTCTTTAGTGGGATAATACATTTTTCCAAAAAGGAAGAAGTCGCACGGTGCCATATGAGGTGAATACGGTTAGTGGTTAATGATTGAAATGTGATTTTTGGTCAAATAATCGGTCATAAGTGTCTATTGAATATTGGATTCTTAAGCAATTTTTTGTCGTCAATCAATTTATGCGGAACAAATCCTACACACACCTTTCGTAAGCCCAAATGTTCGGAGAAAATGCGTTAAATCGATGTTTTGGAGATGCTCAATTCCATTTCCGTGAATTTCAATGATAATTTTGGACTTTTCGGAAAAAGTTTTACTAATTTTAAAACAAAATTTAATGTTGGCTTTTTGTTCGAAGCTCATTTTCGCACAGATAACACAAACATACTGACACTTAAAACGCAATAACTTCTCTTCCAATCAATGAAATGTCATTCTCACTGGACAATCGATAAAGATAGAAGCTTCTAATGCACCAGTCGACATATAGATGGCGCCATCCGGGGACGCTAGATTCAAAAATTCCTGTTTACTTTGGAACTTACCTTGTATTTCCTTGGCTTTGATTATTGCAAATTGTAAGAGTTTAAAATGTTCGATTGCACTCGAACTTAGTCCTTCTTTACTTGTTTGAAAAATATCTCTTTAAAATTTTGGCCGCGACTACGTCTCAGGGTTTGTCCGCATAGACCTTGGTCTTTACATATGCCCACATGAAATAGTCTAACGGTGGGATATCACACGATCTTAGTGGCTAATCGACCGGCTCAAACGAGAAATGACCTGCACCTGCTCACCGATGATTCCAACGGCCCGTAAACCACAGCAAAACGTTGTTTTTTCTGGATAATAGCTCTTGAATCTTCAGATTGCTTTTCGTCACAAATATGACAATTTTTCTTATATACATACCCATTGTGCCAGAAATGGGTATCAACGCTAAATAAATTTGGCTCAAAAACTTCGAATCGTCTTGGAACTTTTCAGGAGCCCTTAGAGCGAAGTGATGTCGCTTGAGCAGGTCGAGCGGCTTCAGTTTTTGCACAAGCTGTATTTTGTATGCTTTTAATTTAAGATTACGACGCGAAGTCGTATGTCACAAAAGCCAATGAAAAGGTACGTCAACTTGGAATACTCAAACAAACAAACTAAATTAAGAATATTTTGAATACAAGGGAAAAGTAACTGGATACGAGGATACTATTATATTAGGTGTTGGGGCTTTTATCGATTCTATTCATATTCCGCTAGTGGTTAACATTAAGAATCGCAGATATTGACTTGTTTTAGTCAATTATTCCACTCCAAAGCCTGCAATCACTATAATCCGTACATTGGGGCTAGAGGTGTCATTGACAGGATTTTATACCAGGAATTCATGCTACCAAAAAACAACACTCTCTGAGTCTTATACAGATAGCTCATATTTTGCAAGAAATATCTGAGAACGGCAGTTTGAAATTTTAACGAGATTACATATTTAATATGTTATAGTTAATCGTGAGCAATAAAAAACTCAATATCGAGTTTTTTGATGATACGTTGGTTTGTATTTTAGGTGACGATATATTTTGTATCTGGGATATATTTTGTATCTGGGATGTCGACTTTATATTTATATATAGTTTTATTTTATTTATACATTTATTGTACTATTTTGGCCATTTTTGGGTACATTTAAAAAATTATCACAGAAGGTATGAGCAAAAAATGCCGTGATAATTTTGTAACGCTTTGATTGCTGAAGGAGCCATTAAAGGATCGAAATAGCATGAATAGAAAAAGTATATTTTTTTTTTATCAAAGCTTAGATGTGATATTTTAATGTCCAATTGGCCATGTAGGCTTTGAAATTACGTTGAATATTGTTTTTTCTCAGAGATAGCTGATTCAGAGTGCTGGACTATACATATATGATATAGGAGAGTGCACAATAGATCATAGGTTGCTGTGAAAAACCTCAAGGATCGTTGAACATGACACACATTTTCAGCGTACAAAAACAGCAAATAATTTGGAACACATATTTCTCGCTTTTTGGCCGACCATAGTTTTCTGGTATTTTCAAAAAGCGTCAGCTTGTATGGTCTGATGCCAATTGTTACTTACATATAATTATATTGCGCCTGCTATTTTGCATATTCATGTAGCCTAACAGAAAGTCTGTACTCATAGTTATGTTCATGAGTGTTTGTGGATTTATAGGCACTTGTGGGTACATTTGCGTGCGAAAAGTTTGACAGCATGTGACAAATTGTGTAGACCTATGCGTGGGGGCAAGAGTCTAGGCTTATTAAAGTGTAATACGCCACAGATTCATAGAGGCACAAATATATATATATATATATAAACACAAACACGCATTCACCGGTATGCACACACGCACACATCTATCTGACAGAGTCATATAGGCATAGAAATGCTGACAGTAGCAATCACATTGACAATTACTTGACAACTTTGCCATGCCAACTACTTGGGATTGCAACAAATTTATGCGACTGCCAGCGTCCTTGTTATTGTTGTTGTCATTGCAACATTGTCGGTGATTTCTCAAGTGCTCATTGAGCGCTTGACTGCAAAATGGCGCATGAAAAATGCATGAAATGAGCCTACGGCTACAAAATGACCAATATCTTAAATTTTAAGTACAACAACAACAATTACAACAAGTCAAGATGGGTACGCTGTGATACGAGTACATTGATTATGCACACACAGCTACAGTCGTTGAATGGCAGAAAAATGTGTGAATAGGCACTTATTAAATTGCCAGCGAAACAGTGGTGAAGGAAAAACTAACGGTAAATTAACTTAAATGTCTTACGAGTGCAAAACTCTTTAATTCATGGTAAACTGTATATTTAAGGCAAAACTATCTCATATTTAGTGCAAGTATATTGATGTTATCTGTTGCTGTCCGAGAGTTCGAAAATATCATTGTGGTTTTGGAGAAGATATATTATAAAACTGTAACGAAATTGTAATTGTCCGATTTCAATCATTTTCATAGAGAGACATAGAAACATCCGATTTCATACATTTTCACACAATCGGCAGTATTCCTGCTGGGTGAATTTGGTTGCTGTACCTTTAATGGTATAGGAGATATACATATTAAACATACTAGGGGGCGGGGCAACCCCCTTCTGTTAAATTTTTTATCAACTTATATATTATACCGAATATATTGATCAACGTATTTGTGTTAAATTTTATGTTGCGAAAGAATTTTTCATTCGCCGATACATTGAAAATGTTGCAGAAGGATTTTGGTGAATCTGCTCTATCAAGAACGCGCACTTATGGCTGGTACAAAGCATTCAAGGAGACATGCCTCGCTCTGGACGGCCTTCAACGAATGTGACCGATGATAACGTCGAAAAAGTGAAGGAAATCGTTGCCGAAAATAGCCATGTGAGCATGAAAGAAATTGCCTATAAATTGGACATGTCACACGACAGCGTACGTATGATTATGCATGAAAAATTGGGCATGCAAAGCACTTGCATAATTACTGCTGACGAGAAATAGCCCAAAGGTGCGTTAAAGCCGAAAAAAAACCCACCAAAGCCGATCGAAAGTTTTCTTCGATATTCAAACCGTCAACAAAGAGTATTATCTTGATGTTGTGAGGTGCTTAGAAGACGATATACGTCGTAAACGTCCGAGTTTGTGGGTCAACAATTCGTGGATTCTTCATCGCACAAAGCCATCATTGTGAATGAACTTTTGGCCAAACACTCAACAAATATCATTGAGCAAGCACCGTGTTCACCAGATATAGGCCCTGTGACTTTTTCTTATTCTCCGCACTAAAATATCCACTCTGCGGAATACGCTTCCACTCAATTTAAGACATCAAAAAAAAAAACACTACGCGAGAGCTGAAGGCCATCCCGGCAAGTGCGTATAAAATATGTTTTGACAATTGGAAGAAGCATTGACACATGTGCATCGCTTCACATGGATATTGCTTTGAAGGCGATAAAATAAATTTGGTTGATGATTGCAAAATTTTCGTGTTTTTTATAAATTGCCGATACTTTCTTGACAGGGTGTATTTCACATAAAAAAAAGAAGAAAAAATGAATGTAGATGCGAAATAGGCTAATACAGTTAATAGCTAAGTTAAAGGCTCGCAGTTTAAAAAAAAACAAGAAAAAACGTTAACTTTGGTTGCACCGAAGCTAAATACCCTTCACAGGTGCATTTCTGTTAGTAACTAAATGTTCAGTTTGTATGGAAGCTTTATATAGCATAAATAGCTTTATTATAGCATAATATAGGAATCCGTTCTGAATAATTTTTTTGGAGATTACATTGTTACTTTAAGCAGTAATCCATGCCCAATTTATTGAATATAGCTTGTCAAATGCAAAATATTTCCATACAAAACTTTATTCCGATCGTTCAATTTGTATGGCAGCTATATGTTATAGTGGTGCGATATCATCAGTTCCGATAAATGAGCAGCTTCTTGAAGAGAACATGGTGTTTGCAAAATTTCAAAACGATATCTTAAAAACTATGGACTACAGACAGACAACAGACAGGCGGACATAGCTAAAACGAGTCAGCTCGACATAGTTATTATTTGTGTATATACTTTATAGGGTCTCCGACACTTCCTTTTGAGTGTTACAAGCTTCGTGACAAATTTAATATACCTTGTTCAGGGTGTAAAAATTATTATTTACTTGTAATTGAAGAAGTTGAAGTTCTATATTTGGAAATACTTTGGAGAAGTGTTGCCACCTGCTAGGAATTAGAAGAAATAGATCAAAATCAAATACATAAGCATATTAGTGACAAATTTGAGGTTCATCTGCCAAACTAATGAGAAATCAGAACGTTTATAGTTGATATAAAGTTTTAAAAGTGCTGCCACCTGTTTATTTTTTTAATGTTACTTACTTTCATAAATGGATTATTGCAAAATTGGCATTAAAACATGTTTGAGAATGATTTTTTTCGGAAATATGAAATTTTGAGATAAGTTGCCACCTTTTTGGAATTCATAAAATTAGATCATTGACAATAAACAATAGTATTGGTAATAATTAAAATGTATTTGATGCTTATCTAACGATTTTTTGAGATTTGTAGTTGAAGACTACTAAACATTTTCTTAAAAGAGTTGCCACCTGTTTGTAACTCTAAAAATAAATGAAGTGAAAAGTGATATAGGTGAAAAAGTGGAGATTCATCTGTCAAACTAACTAGATATCAGAAAGTTCATGGTTCGAGATAATTTTTAGAAGTGTTGCTACCTGTTATTTCATTAATGTAACTTGATTTCTTTTCTGGATTGTTGCAAAACTGGCACTAAAAACATATTTGTGAAAGATTTTTGTCGAAAATATGAAATTTTGAGATAAGTTGCCACCTATTTGGAATTCCAAAAATAAATCAAGTGGAAGGTGATATTGATGAAAAATTGGAGATTTATCTGTCAAACTAACGAGATATCAGAAGGTTCAAGGTTCAAGTTAATTTTTCGAAGTGTTGCCACCTTTTACTTTTTTAATGTAACTTGATTTCTTTTCTGGATTGTTGAAAAATTGGCACTAAACCATATTTGTGAAAGATTTTTGTCGGGAATATGAAACTTTGAGATAAGTTGCCACCTGTTTGGAATTTGGTAACAACTAAAGTGTATTTGAAGTTTATCTAACAAATTGGCGAGACTTTTAGACAAAGACATATGGCATTTTTTCGAAACAAGTTGCCACCTGCTTGGAATTCTAACAATATATTAAATCAAATAATCATATTGGCGACAAATTTGTAGTTTATCTGCCAAACTAACGAGATATCATCAAAAGGTTTATAGTTGAATTTAGTTTTTAGAAGAGTTGACACCTATTTACTTTATCTAACTTGATTTAATAAATGAATTATAGCTACATTGGTATTAAAATAATAATGTTTTAGCAACCTTTCATTCCGCCGGGTTTTTGAGATGAGTTGCCACATGTTTGGAATTTTTAAACTTTTATCAAATTTAAAATTAAAATAATGATACTAGTGAAAAATAAATGATATTGCAGATTATCTACCAAACTAACAAGGTATTATAAGGCTTACCGTTTGAAGATAAATTTTAAAAACGTTGCCACCTGTTGCTTTTTAACTTTTGTTTAATGTAATTAATATCTTATTTGAAGAGATATTATTAAATAACAGTATCCTTAAAATTTTTTTCTTCTCAAAAATTTTTTTTAAAAAGTTGTCATCTAATTGGAATTCAAATTAATATGTCAATTATTAACTATACTACTAACAATATTGGTAACAAATGCTATATACGAGAACATTGTTGATTTCGAAAAAGGTTGTGCTACCAAAAGGCATTCTCATCCGATTTACAACAAAAACAAACTCCTTTGTATTAGTAAAAGAGTAAATACATACACGAGTATAACAGCTGATATTGCTCCGTCGTTGAAAAATGACACTAAAAAATTACACCAATAGACGACACACACTAACACACAATTTTCAAAAGAACATAACACGTGTGCTATTTTGGAGAGGCGCAGCAAGCTGAACGTAACTGCCACCAGAGAGAGCGCATTAAAGCAGTTGAGCAAACTTTAGAATTTCGCCACCCCAACAAAATTATGCAATCTCAGCTAACCACTGACAAACACAACAAAAATAGCATGCCCGTTAACAACAACAACAATAGCTATATTAAGTAGAAAGCCGCAATAAAAACAAATATAGACATGCGTATTGAAAAGTAGAGAAGCACACATCGAAAAATACAAACAGGTAGGCAAATAGAGGTATGAAGAAGAAGAGGAAGAAGAAGTTGAAGAAGAAGTGGGAGTAGTAAATATGCAATTCGAATTAATTGTTTTTGTGGGAGAGAGCGCAAAAATGTAAATGGGACAATTTTGAAAAAGAATCCAAGGAGCTACTTGAAATAAAAAAAAAAACAACAATAATTAAAAAAAATATATATAAAAAAAAAACAGTAAAGGGTAATTTTGTGGCGCACTGCAGTGAGTTTGCACCGGATTGTAGCAAGTGCACGCACATCCTGAGCAAATTTGAAGCGGTTACGCACACTTATATAAATATAGTACATATACATATTAATACATATGTATGTATATGCCTACATATATACATACATACATACATATATAAACACATATTACAATGCTATAAAGCGATACACATTTGAACGCATCCGCGTTGGGCCAGAAGGTGTCTGCCAGGGTCTGATTGCTTTTCGCAGACAGGAAACTCAGGTGTGTGTGTGAATGATAAGCGGAACTTTGTAAAAGGAAAGGTGAGAAAAACTGTAACTTAAAACTGATAATAAACGTTTGTGCAGATAAAAAGAAAAATTAGTTTGACGTTGTAAGCAATTTTGGTGACATTTTAACGGGTTTCTACAGTAAATTTGCAGCCTTAATAAAATCTAAAAGGAAGCGATAAATTAAAAATTTAGGCGAATGTGATAATAAAATATTCGTGAATTCGGAGTAATATTTATAAATATTTATACATATGTCGGTGATACCTAATACTATAGAGGCAGAAAAAAGTTTATTTTTCGTATTAAAATGACCAAAAATGGTTGATATGTAAGACTTCTTAGAAAAAAGTAAAACATGACTATATCGAAGCTATAAAACCTTCAAAGGTTAATTTTTTTATAGCAAAAGTAAAGTTATATATGGATCTTAATCTTGATTTTTAACGTTCGTGCGCCTATTCCCTATTAGCAGCCTTGTAAATAGCTGGCATACAAATTGAACGTTAAAAATCAAGATTAAGATCCATATATAACGGCGTAGACACCAATCAAGAAGAAGAAGCGAATAGGGAAAAGCAGCACCGACCTAGAGCTGCAGGAGAGTACGGCTTGGCTCAAAGTCTTTATGCGCCCAATGAACCTCCGACGAAGAGGCAATTAGATACCGTCTTTAAATAAGTGTTCAGAACTTCCCCCGGGTTGCAGCTCTACCCACGAGAGGGAGGCAACAAAGTAACGACGGATCACACAGTGATCAGCTCCCAACGTGTACCATAAGGACTTATGTCCACCCTCGCTTGCATAGATAACCACATAATTTACATAGGGCATCTATTACAACGAGTGGAGATGGTGGCTTGAACCGGAGATCCAATAGAACAAAATGAACACACCACAAAAACAACAAAAAAAGAAAACAAGAACAACAAGAGAAAGTACAACAAAATAAAGACCGTCTTCGGTAGGAGTTGTAGGAGCCTTAGATCCCCTATACTAATCACTACTCCAAAACAACCGCACCAGAGAACATCAGCATGGATGTTAAGAACGGAGCGGCACACCTAGACGAACTCCTTGACGTAGTCAAGAGTTACGGTAAAAAAAGGCTTACTGTAAAAATGAGAAAGGCGGAGACAATCGAAGCGGCGCGCGACAAAATTTGTGGAACCTCGAGACACAGAGAAATTCCATGCAGAAGGAGGAAAGGTGGTGGTGGAAGCGCTCAAATGTATAGAAGAAAGACTGCAAGAAAAGAATAAAGCTGCAAGTCATACGCTATATACTATAACAGTTCTAGGGCGTGTTCAGATCGATAAAAAAAAACCGAAGGACTTGTTCCTATATTTACAGACAGATGGATAGGCTGACGTATTCGGCTCAATGGACTCAGCTCGTCCCGACAATCATATACATGTATATACTTATACACTGTCTAGGGTCTCACGTTCACAGTTTATCCGTTAACCGATTTATATGAAATTTGATCTATTATTCGACATTAGAATCGGGATTGTGATCAATAGCATTAACATATGTATATTAATTATTTTCAACTTACCATAAAGTATATCTAATAGATGGCGCTGGGTTCGATATATAACTAAAAATTATACTTATCATTCGATTTAGTTATATTTCGATCACACATTTATCAAATGAATTGAAATTTAATTTTTAAAATTATTTTCTAAAAGATTATGCTAATGTCTGCATTATATCTGAAACTTGTGTTGATCATGTGAAATAAAATATTCCGACCTTAAAGCTAAGCTTCAAGGTCGTTCTGAATTAGTTTATATTCAAAATGATATTTACTAAAACAAGTAATGAAGGCCTAAGTTCGGGTGTCACCGAACATTTTATACTCTCGCATGACAAGTTTCATCAAGATATCTCAATTTTTACTCAAGTTACAGCTTGCCCGGACGGATAGACAGACATCCGGATTTCAACTCTACTCGTCGCCCTGATCACTTTGRTRTATGTAACCATATATCTGACGATATATACCGTTATTAGCAACTTTATTGCGAGAGTATAAAAATGATTCCCTCTAAACTACATGAAAATATCTGAGAGACTTACCGATATTTCCGGTGGAAAATTAGGTTAGGTTAGGTTAGGCACTGAGTTCTTCATGTTCGATATCAGGGACCTTGAAAAGTTATAGTCCGATCACGACAATTTTTCCACAAGGGATACCTCAGCTCAAATACCGTATTTGTGTAAAGTTTTATTCCGCTATCATCATTGGTTCCTAATGAATATATTATACAGAGAAGGCATGAAATGGAATTCAAAATAGCGTTATATTGGAAGAAGGTATGGTTGTAAACCGATTTCACCCATATTTCGTACATGTCATCAGGGTTTTAAGGAAATATTATATACCGAATTTCAATGAAATCGGTTGAGTAGTTCCTGAGATATGGTTTTTAGTCCATAAGTGGGCGACGCCACGCCCATTTCCAATTTTTAAAAACAGCCTGGGTGCTGCTTCCTTCTGCCATTTCTTCCGTGAAATTTAGTGTTTCAGACGTTGTTTGTTAGTCGGTTAACGCACTTCTAGTGATTTTCAACATAACCTTTGTATGGAAGGTGGGCGTGGTTATTATCCGATTTCTTCCATTTTTGAACTATATATGGAAATGCCTGAAGGAAACGACTCTATAGAGTTTGCTTGACATAGCTATAGTAGTTCCCGGGATATGTACAAAGAACTTAGTAGGGGCGGGGCCACGCCCACTTTTCCAAACAAATTACGTCTAAATATGCCCCTCCCTAATGCGATCCTTTGTGCAAAATTTCACTTTAATATCTTTATTTATGGCTTACTTATAACACTGTATAGGTTTTCGGTTTTCGCCATTTTGTGGGCGTGGCAGTGGGCCGATTTTGCCCATCTTCGAACTTAACCTTCCTATGGAGCCTAGAAATAGGTGTACCAAGTCTCATCATGATATCTCAATTTTTACTCAAGTTACAGCTTGCACGGACGGACAGACAGACATCCGGATCTCAACGCTACTCGTCACATTGATCACTTTGTTATGCATAACCCTATATCTGACTCTTTTAGTTTTAGGACTTACAAACAACCGTTATGTGAACAACACTATAATACTCTCCTTAGCAACTTTGTTGCGAGAGTATAAAAATAAAATATTATACACATACGACATATAGGGTTAGTTTTCTGTAAGGAAACGCTTGAAACTGCAGAACTGCAAAGCAGATGCTTGCAAGAGGCAGCACACATGTTTCACTTTTGAGAGATTGAGAACGAGTTAATGATTGGGCTTACTTTGTTCTCCTTCGTTTTAGCACTGGACATATGGGCTTCGCGGGAGCTTAGCAGCCGTTTATTGATAATCACTTCTTATGCGGCTGTGAGATCCCACTGGTCTATAGTAGAACGCAGGAGATCCAGTACTTACAGGACATTGTCCAACAGGCGTCCATGCTTAAAGCGTAAAAACGTGTGGCGGGCGCAAATGATCAAAACTGTATGGTAGAAACATCCTACAATTTTTCCTATATTGTTCAGCATTAGAAATGCTGAGATTGATTTTTATTTCTAAATTCGTCTTATCCGATATTTTTATTAATGAGAAATATAAATCAATAAAGTAAATAAATATCACATGATCTTCATCACGTGATATAGTAAAATGTGATTTAAAATCACATGTGATTCGCAACCACGACGCACATATAACTCTCTAGCAATAATTACTCGCGAAAAAAATATTTCAACAAAAAAGTCCATAAATGTTAACCGAAGCACTCGGTAAAGAAATACCAAGGAAAGGACTCTCCTTTGCGATATTAAGAACACGAACTTGAGTAGCATTTGCATAAATGAAGCGAAAGCGCTGCAGTTAATACAAGAAACCACCAATAACTCTCAAAGACATAAGTCAGAAAGCAACGCCACGCACATACCTAGCGGTTAAGACAGTGTGGACTGAAGTGGAAATGAACCAAAAAGCTTTTCTGGAGGGTTGAGTTATATTAACTAGTACAGGTTATGGTTGGGTGGTGATGTTGTGGGTGGAAATACACAGTTATGCACATATTTTGAGATGCACATACATATCTACAAACAAATGTAAAGTATAAATATGTATTTTTTCTTCGACCGAAGTTTGTTGGAAAGCTTTGAACGTGAAACAGCTGAGCGAAGCGGTAAATAGAAGTGACAAAAAATTAATGCAAATTGGGATGTTGCTCATATACTGATGGGGAAGAGTAAAATAGAGCGTAAAATTGAAAGTGAGCGTATTTGTTGTAAAAAACAACACGTAGAGAATATCCTTTTAATAATTGATATTTATAATTGTTAATACTGAGACTTCGGGAAGCTTCGTTAATATTTTGGTAATAAAACTTAAAAGTTACCCACAAATTAAATAATTAACTAAAGCTCACTTACATATATTTTACAAGGTGCGTTCCAAAGTAAACAGGACTTAAAAAAAAAAAAAACAAATGGTATTTTCAGCAACATCAATTTTCATTATTCAAAAAAGTCTCCCCCTGCTTCAATACAGCTTTTTGCACGGTTCAAAAGCATGTGGAACAAGTGTTTTAGTGTCTCCGGTATGGCCGCCAGTATGCCACTGCAATCCTTTTGAATGGCCTCTACGTCTGCATAACGCTTTCCTTTACTGGGAGAATGCATTTTTCCGAAAGGAAGAAGTCGCACGTTGCCATATCAAGTGAATACGGGGAGTGGTAAATGGTTAAAATGTGACTTTTGGTCAAATAATCAGTCATAACCGTCGATGGATGAGCGCAATTTTTGGTCGTCAGTCAATTTGTGCGGAACAAATGGTGCACACACCTTTCGTAAGCCCAAATGTTTTGGAGACGTTCAATCACATTTCCATGAATTCCAATCATGATTTCTGATTTTTGATGAATTCACGCACAGTTTCGATGAAATTTCCGGTAGTTACTGATTTTGATCTTGACCACATGTTAATCGTCACTTATGTCCTCACGACAACTTTATAAACATTGAAACCACTCGTGCACTCTCCTATGGGATAGGCAATCATAACCATAAGCTTGTTTCATCAGTTGAAATATTTCGATAAAAGTTTTACCAATTTAAAAAAAAATTTTATGTGGGCTCTTTGTTCGAATCTCATTTTCGCACCGATAACGCAAACATACCTACACTTAAAACGTAATAACTTCACTTCCATTCTATGAAATGTCATTTTCATTGGATAACTGATAAGGATAGCAGATTCTAACGCACCAGCCGACACATAGATGGCGCCACCAGGGGGCGCTAGATTACTTTGGAACCCTACATCTACAGGGGTTTAAATCCAGCTAAGAAGTGGTGTAATATGTCAGGGTTAAAGATCCATCTGTCAAAAACAAATGTCGTCCATTTGATAAAGCAAATATCTGTTAGTGCTTAAGTCCCCAAACACTTGGTGGTTGGGAGTTGGCGGTAACTAAGGAGATCAAATTGCTAGACTTCACATTAGACTCAACCTTACGGTGGAATATAAATGTGGAATTAGCATAGTTTAGAGCCACCAAGGCACTCATGATATGCAGACGTGTAGCCTGGGACTGCAAGCCAGATATCATCAGATGGATGTATACTATGATCGTAAGCTCTATTGTCACTTATGGAGCGGTTGCTTCGGCATCGAAGGCAACACAGTATTTAGAAGGTATCAAGTTCTGCAGGCAAAAGTCTTTGCTATAAGTCAGTGTGCAGAAATTAATTCCAGGCGCGACTACCAGAACCAGCGCATTGCTATCCTCAGTAATAGGTAAGCTTACCAGCTTACAACCGTGTACACTTGAGTTGGGTACCGGGACATAAAGAGGTAGCCGGCAACAAGAGGGGGGGAACGAGCCCGCTCTGCGTTGGCTTACAGTATGATTGGGTCAGCACTATGTATTGCAGTGTGGTTACACTCAATAAAGAAGCTGCTCCGAACCGTGGGGAGAGTGGGCAGAGAACGACACTGGCGCAGGCAAAAGGAATGCGCAACACCAAGCAGCTATTGGAAGATTACAACCTAGCAAGGTTAAGACATATGATCAGCATCGTCTCAGACAAATTCCGTCTCTTTTTCGTACCCTATACTAAGATCTGCAGGCTTGAGAAACATTTGTTCAACGTGGGCATAAACTTTTGTGCAAACGCGGTTTCGCGACATGGAAACGGAAACTCCAGAACACATAATTCTGTAGTGCCCAGCAATTTGTAGAAGCAGACTCGAGGCCTTTGGATCCATCTAAGTGGAAAGAGATCACATCATATCCATCTCGGCCAGCAAGCTACTGGAATTGTTCAGAGTGACTTTTGTGACAATATGTGATGTAGAAGAGGGCACAATAGACCATAGTTCACAGTGCAAAATCTCAATTAATACATACCTATCTTCTACTCAGAAGAACACAGAGTTTCGTATTATTCTCTACTTTACTTATTTGGTTAAAAATTTAAGAAGAGTACGTGAAATCTAATTAAAGTGAAGGCCTGCTAAACTTGTCTAAGCTACTGCGGACATAAAAGGCTTGAAGAATATACTAGATTTCTATTTACGTATCTATTAGGTATAATCAACTAAGTGCAGGAGGAATTCCTTTAGCAAATATGGCCTTAAAGAAGGCGTGGTCAAAATAGGCTTCTTTTTTCAAGACTTATGGATGCTGCACGGCACTGAGTGGACTGTGAGTTGAATTCGTGCCAGCCACCTGACTCAATTTGAATAGAATTCTCATAAAAGTTGTTAAAATAAAAAATCTTAAAAAACAAAAAAAAAAAAATTGCTAAGACCCTTCGTTCAATTAAGCCCATGTGACCAAGCGACGTTTAGAACTAGAATATAGTATTAAAATTTAATTGAAAAAATATTAAATATAATTTTTAATATTAAAATCAAATATTGCTTTTTCATAAATTCAATATTTTTTTATTTCCTTGCAGTTAACCGATTTTGACGACACTTGAAATTTAACGATTTTAACCAAACAACTAAGTTGTCGCCAATGCACTCAGTCACTTCCCCGGCTTCGTGAGCCAAATTGAGTGCGAAAAGCTATGCAACAAATAAACCGTCGAAATCACTTAACCAGCCGAGAGCAGAGCTGCCAAGCCTTCCAGTGAAAAGCTCCCATAAAAAGCTACGACCGGTACAAAGAAAATAACAAAAACAACAGCTACAGCAAAAAAAATTAACAAACAAAGAACGAAGCGATGCCGAGCCTCCCACCCGACGCAGACGCGTCAAGCGCCCTATAACAGACTAACGGCGTGAGAGAGTACACACCTGCATGCGCCGCATCAGCTGCGCCGTAAACTATGCTATAATAAACGAACATTGCACACGCCAACAGCATCAGCCAACGACAGTGCTGAGCGCCGAACGCCGCGACACTACAATATGAGTACGCGAACAGTGTGGAACGTCTAAACGGGCAAGCCGCGCACAGCAGCGTGCTGGTGAAAAAAATGTTGCAAGTGTCATAAATAGTGCAAACCAAACAAAAACCAAAAATTGGAAAAAATAAGTTGCAGAAATAAGAAAAAGATTTTCTGCAAGTAGAAAATGCTTTTCAAGTGAATTTCTTGCGGAAGAAAACCCAAACGAATTGTGCAAAGTGCTGCAACTATAAATAAAACAAAGCAGTAACAGTGTGTATTCTATGCGCGTGTGTATGTGTGCTTTTGCATAACGCCTAAAAGTGTGCTAAAGGCTGAGGCGTAAGGCAGAAAAATTTTGTAACCAAAAAGTCCAAGTAAAATTGTGCAAAGAAAATGTGGCAAAAGTGAAGTGAAGTTTTTTTTCTGAGCTGCTGCTCATTGTGTGTGTGTGTGTGTATGTGGCGTGCGTGCGTGTGTGTGTCTGCACGCTGACAGTGCAGCACCGCGACATTAAGCGCGGCGGGTGGCCAGTTTACGCCGTGCGCTGTCTACGCGTGTAAACGCCACGCAACGAGAAAATAAGGTAAAAATAGCTGCAAATTATGTAGCATACTTTGTAGATGGGCTGCAGAAATACTGCTGCTTAGTCTGCGCGTGAGTGTCGTTGTGCATTAGTAGTCTTATAAGAAAATATTTAGCTACGCTATGCGGACTTTGTCTACCAGACGTAATGTGTTTTAGTGGCTACAATTATTTCGTGAAAAATGAATTTAAATATAAAGTGCTCAGTGCCTAGATATATGCAACAATATTATGCATAAGCTTGTGTGTAATAAATTTTAACAATTAGGTGAGGAAAAGTTGTGAGAACTTTTCATAACGCAAAGTAAAATGTTAAAAAACTGTGTTATATCACGTTCAAAATCTATCAAATCTGTGACTTTGGTACCGTATAACTTATAACTTTATGAGACTCCTAACCAAGTTTTTGTAAAACCGTTGAAGAATTGACGCCCGTTGCAATCAAATTAATTAAATGTAGCCGCCTGAAAGTATACTAATTTTAAAGCAATGAGCAGTATATAATTTGTCTAGTATACATTTAGGCTACTTTTGAAATAAAATGCTTTTGCTTGCATAATAAAAGTTTGATTCCATCAAAAATACTTAAAATTTCTTAAAAAAACGAGCTAATCGTTTAAATTAAAGTTCATAAAGCAACAATATAAAAACATAATATAAACATAAAATTATATAAAAACTTAATAATAAAGTAAGAAAATACGCAATTAAGTTCAAACTTAAATTCCATGAGATAAATTATTACTGTTTGAGAACAGAAAGGCCAATTGAACATAATATTTACTAAAATGGTAAATAATAAATAAATTAAAAGCTAAAATAACTTAACTAAAAATACATAAGAATTTCTAAAAAATTAAAATAAATATTTATTTGAAATTT
>NW_017534542.1:207067-208964 GCF_001853355.1 Bactrocera latifrons | reverse complement strand
ATAATATGCAAAACAGTTATATTGTATTATTATAACTTTAGTTCAAAATTTTTTCAGTTTTAACAATATATTTGAAACTTGAATGAAATTATGTGAAATAAAAAATTTTGTTAAAATACTTTAATTTTTTAACAAAAATAAAGTAAACTAAAATCTAAATTTATTTAAAATTGGTATTTTAATTTAAATAATATATAATTGCTATTCAGTATTAAATTTTCATTAATTTAATTTCTTCTTTTTTTTATCCTCAGAAATATTTAATTTGTATATAAAAAAACTAATTGAAAAAGCTTCTAAAGACTTTCGCAATCTATATTATATACACAGTGACCAAAAAGTAACCTGAAATTGTAAATAAAATGCAAAATATTTAGTTATTCATCAATATTTATTTTCAAAGTATCTTCAAAACACTTTTCACAAACATTTTTTGGCATCGCCTTCAGCTCATTCCGCAATATTTTATTAATATCATCGAATGACTTAAAACGGCAATTTCAGTTTGGAGAACAAGAAAAAATCACCCGGAACCAAATCTGGTGAATATGGTAGTTGATCGATGGCATTAATTGCGTTTTTGGCTTTAAATTCTGTTACCATTGTGGCTCGATAAAAAAGCATCAACTTTAGTTGAGCAAGAAAGCGTTTCATACCCAAAATCATTTAAACGAACTCTCGAAGCTCTCTTGCCATCTCTTTATCAATTGCCTAACGATTTCCAAACATTTTCACTGCTTTAATATTTTCATCAGTTGAAGAGGTCGAAGGTTGTCCAGAACGAGGCATATGCTCAACGATCTCTGGACCGTCATTGAAGCCCTTAGTCACCCTTAGGCTTGAATTTTTGATAAAACTGAATCGCCCTAAGCCTTTTCCAACATTCGCAACGATGCGGCACACGAAATTTGGTTAGAAATACAAAATTTGAGACAAATTCTTTGTTTCATATTTTTATTCATTGTAAAAATCGGAACGCACTACTAAGGTGTACTGACTTAAGCACCATCAAAGCTGAGGGAATTTAAATTACATTGTCCAGGTGCTTTTTGTCACAATGTATAAATGATCAGAATGACCAACAGAGTGGTAATCTCACAAACAGCAGTAATAGACTATTACCACGCCCAATAGTTACTACCCACATCTACCACGTACCTAATAATATAAGATATTCAAACTTCGCTTCGCTGTGTACTATATATTTTGTTCAATATAGAAAGTTAAGAAAGTTTAGTGAGCATATTGAAAATAATATATTTTTATGCTCAAAACATGTGTATTAGGTACTTCGTTTACGATAACCTCTCATAATGATTTCTGTTATTCTAGCAAACCTTATACCGACTATGTTGGTTGCTGTGCGTGTTATATTTTCATAAAATTACTTGAAAATGTATTCTCGCCTATACTTTACCAATAACAAATGTTAATGCAATCAACCTTAGATTTTTTATGCACCCAAGTTACTATGAACAATTTTAGAAAAGTGTTTGTTAAAAGTATCATTTGATATACTATGCTAAAGTTTTGGTTAGAAAAGTTTTTGTAAGAAAATGTTTAACAAAACGTAATCAATTAAATTATTCCTCAATATTTTCTTTGTAGCCTTCAAAGTAATCTAAAACAATATGAAATACTAACAAAAATATGTTAAAAATTAAAAACAAAAAACAAAATCAAAAAAAAAAATTATAAAATAATAACTTTTGAATAAAATTTAAAAAAATAAAGAAAATATAAATTTTGTGAATAAACAATTTTAAAAAATACTTATTAACATTTTTCGAATACAAAATTATTAAACAATTGAAAACTCAAGAATATAAATTTTCTGAAAAAATTAAAGTTATATAAGCAAATAAAAATATTCATGAAACATTTTTAACAAAAAAAT
>NW_017534542.1:205574-206972 GCF_001853355.1 Bactrocera latifrons | reverse complement strand
TACACAAAAACATTTTGCCAAAAGCAATTACTTTATAAGTTGTGATTTGAAAAAAATAATAATACTTAATATTAATCAAAATTAAATTAAATTTAAAAACAAAATAACTCATATAAATCTTAAAAAAAAAAAAATTAAAACAAAACAAACAACATTACTTTCGTGAATACAAATATATATAAGAAAGTTGAAAAAATACTCATTAACTTTTTGAATAAAAAAGTATAAAGCAAATAATATAAATTTTGTGCACATTTCTTTGAAGTTAAATATTTAATTTAATTATTTAAATGCTAAGTCATAAATATTTCTATTTATATTGAAATATGAGTGGAAAATAATAAATTAAATATTTGTTGATGTATTTTTTTACAAGCAGAACTCCCAAAGCGCTTTAGAAAGCAGAACTAACCGATGAAAATCTTGAAGGAGTGTACATAAAATTAAAAAAAAAAATTTGAATTGAGTGAAGTCAAGAAATGAACGAACCAGACGTAAAAGCTATGTTGTTTAAAAAAGCTGGAAAAATAAAATAAATATAAAATAAAAGTAATTAATTAGAATAAAAGTTATTAAGTGAAATTATATGAAACAAAGTATTAAGCATACTAAAAAAGCAACAAAAAATTAAGAAGCAAATTTAATGATACAAAATAAGTAAACTGTAAGAGTAAATATATAATAATAATAATTATATATTTGAAGTAGTGAAATAACAAAGAAAAAATTCGCTTTACCGACAAAAATAATTGAACGAGCGTAACAAAACACTTTTTGACACGCAAACACAGTATATGAAAGTTGCAAATCAAGCTAAAATTTCAAAACTAAATAAATAATTTAAACAACTACATTCTGAAAACAAAAAATTCAACTGCTGCTACTGAAAACTAACCGACGCTACTTTAAATACAAAACCTAGCAATAATTTTGAATATCTCAGCATACTTCTCGGCTGCGCAACCACCCAAATTACCGCTACTTATATAAGAAAAGCTCGATGAATGGAATTCAAACGCTATTTAAAACAAGAAAATTCGAAATGATGTAATAACTCAAAAATTTCTGCTAAAGATATTTATTTTAGGAAGTATTTGCAACAAAAAGCACGCCAAAAAATTTGAAAAAAAAGAACAAAAAGTATCATAAGACACACAATTCAGAGAGCAACGATTATAACGGTTTATCAGCAACTTAGTATACATATTAAAATAAAATCAATTAAAATAAAATAAAAAAGTTTTAAAGCAAATTAAAGTATTACACAAAATCACCGAGAAGCATAAGTAATATATATACATACGTATTCAAAGAAAAATATATAAATAGACTCTTATACACATCTAGATGTGTATAAGAGACAGGCTTATATAACTTTAATTTTTTCAGAAAATTTAT
>NW_017534542.1:196421-205523 GCF_001853355.1 Bactrocera latifrons | reverse complement strand
AAAATATTAAAAAATTAAATAAGCAACTTAGTGAAATTCAAAACTACAAAAACCAAAACCAAAAACACGCTTTCATGCCATTAGCAGTTGTATCAATGTTGCAGCAACAAAAATGTTTAGAAACATTGGACGAGCAGCAGCAAAAAAAGCAAGCAACAGCGGCAGCTGAAGTAGGCAGCCCGCAGCGTCTAAACGCAGAAACACGGCTTACAAACGCTTTCAACGCCACTTGTAAAGAGGAACAACGCACAGCTTGGCAACATGTTGCCGCAACAGAACAACAATCCCAACAGCAAGTTAATAGTGAGAAAAGCTTGCGCAAAACTACTAATCTACACCATGTTGGGATAACAGATAAATGCATGCTAAATGCGGCCGCACGCCAACGGACACATGTGGCCAGCAACATTACACACACCACGTACACAAACGTAGCAACATTGGTTGAGCACATCGAAGCCAATGTGGCATTAGGAAAAGTATTAAATAAATCAAAAGAACAAACAGCAACGCTCCATGTGGCAAACAGCATTGGCAATAAAGTGCTTAGCAACATGTTGCCGCAACATACAACGCTGGCGCGTTTGAAGACGAAACGTGCGCGCCACCAAAGTGTTGCTGCGGTGCAAAGTGCTGAGAAGCGTGCAAAAATTGCCAACGCCAAAGCGAAGGCGACAAAATTAAATACAACAACAACAACAATAATAGCAACAACAAATAATCAAAGCACACAAAGTGCAGAAATGTGCGAAATGACCGCGCCTACGGGCGAGCCGTCGGTCAAGCAACAACAACAACGCCAACACCAACACCATAACACCGAAAAGACGATAGATTTCAATAGTCGACGGCGACGCGGACGCCTAAGGGCTGTCAATGTGCATAACGCTGTCTGTGGTAATGGTCTAACGGCCAGCGTATGTCGGGCGCTGATGTGGCTTGCCAGATATTTGGAAAAGGTCGCGCACAATCGCGCCAGCGCCGGCTATGATCAAAGTGATCCCTTGCTATATTTGTTATCGGTGTTGTTATCGTTAATCGTTGTTAATGTAAATAGAGTTGCCAGTTTAGTGAATGAATACAAATGTGAAGTAAATAGTAATGCGTTATTTAATAATAAAGCAAATACCAACAACACCACCAACACACCAAATACTAACAGCGCTAAAAATAATAAAAATCACAAAATCATTACTAATCAGAGCATTGAGTTGATTAGCGAGTCTGGCGGCGCTGTGGACTCGTTGCAATTGCCGGAAAGTGGCGTCGCCAACGAGGAGAGTGACGAAGATAAAACCTCCGTAGACGCGCCTGAGTCCGAGTCCGAATCCAAGTCCGAGTCCGCGCAAGTGGCTAAAGCGAAAAACAATAACAAGATAAACGCACAAAATACAGTTATGACGCTTGAACGCAACGCGTTGGCGCTCACCGAACGCGTTGGCTTAATCAACGCAAGAAGTGCAACGAAGCGTGGCAAGTCCAATTGCGCAGCAAACGCGCGTGCCAGCGCCACAATAACAACAACAAAAACAGCAGGCGGCACAAGCAAAACATTTGTGGCCATGCAAATGCAGTTACTCTTCTATGCCTTCATCTTATGCACATCCATATTACTTCCAAGCGGCAATAATTTGGTGGCCGCAGCCAAGCCGAAATCCGCTACGCAATTGCAGCAACAAAAGCTATTACAACAACAACAGCAGCTATTACAACAACAACAACAGCAGCAGCAACAACAACAGTATGAGCATCAACATGGTCATCAGGCTCATCAACCGGCTGCCGGTCCAAATGGTGGTTTCGGCATACCCGTCGCTTCCGGCGGCACGGCTGGTGCCGATTTGACACCGCCAACCTATCAGGTCGTTTCATCGCGCGCATCCAATGAGCAGGCGGAATTCATATTCCCCGCTGATCAATCAGACGAGCAAGTCTTCGATCAGGAGAATTTGAATGTAGTGGAATTGGATGATGACGACGATGATGAGGAGGAGGCGAGCCTGAAGAAAACATACGGATTGCATGACAACGGTAAGTCAATTATAATATTCTGCTAATAAATATAAAATTCAAATTGAATCAAAATATGCAAAATATTATTGTAATGACTGAAGTGTGGGTTAAATACTGAAAATAATCCTCTTAAAATACGTGCTAATGTTAATTGATGGTTAAAGCATGTAATATTCTATCTAAGATTAGTCGATAGTTGCACCCTTCTTCTTTTGAACTATCTGTAAGATGTCAAGAAAGAATAATTTCAGCGCTGCTTCTCAACTATAATAGGATGAAGTTGGAAGCAGCTTGTATCTGAACTTCCCTATCCCAATAGTCTAGCTGGAAGTGAAAACGAACGCCTTAGCAGATTCTTCATATCCTCGAGATGCTTCCTCACTTTAGACTCTATTCTATATTCAGTAGTTCCTTGGCACCACAGAATGTGTTGATGTCTTTGTCCAACTGGGATCTTCAAGTTATAACTTCCGAGTAGGACTAAGCTTAACCTAATCTCACATTTGCTGCTTAACAGACTGGTTTGTTTCAATGATGAATCTTTATGGTAGATGAGTTTTTTTCACACTTTGTGTTTTTCCTCTTCGATTTCTGGTTTTCAAACGAGATAAACCTAGTTTGGCATCATGGAAAGAGCCGATTTCAGTTTCTTTTAGCAATTTCAAAAGAAAATCCTCATTAACTGTTTTAAAATTTTAAATGGAACTCTAAGTGCTCATTCCTTACCGCCACATTCAATATGCTTAAATATGTGTTAATATGAAAACGTAAATAATATTTCTCCTTGTTCTTGTTTGGCCGGTCGCAACGAATTCGGTGTGCTCTACACCTCGATAATCGAAGGACAAATGTCAACATAACCTCGATTTTTGAACTGCTTTGACGTGGTTTTTTCGGGATCATCTTACCTTTGTAACGTTATGCGACGATTTCCGGGTTGTAAGCATAGTAATAAGATGAGTCCTGTTTCACATACGTTAACCCGACGATGTTTTTAGAAAAATTTTATTGATATTGGGAATAATTGGGCCTTCACTTTTCTAGGGACGAAATGATCTTTCAAAATGGTTTTCACTGATACTCTCGAAACTAAAACGATGCCAGTAAGATCTCTCGATTTTGAGGTGCTAATTTCTTTATTTTATTGACACGTTGATTATCAGTTGATGTTGATGGCCTTTCTGTTCTTGATTCGACGTCAACGCGTTCTCGACCCTCTTCGAATAGTTTGTACAATTAAAAACATTTACTCGCATCGAAGGTCTTTTTTGCTACATTGGGCACGTTTCGGCACCAGAAATGTGTTTCCGCACACTACATTAAATGGAAAATCTTCCTTGTATAATTTTACTCATCGTTAAAATAGACGAATGTACTTTAAGCACTTCAGAAAGGCAAGAGTATAGTAAATACTAATGATTATTTTGATGTGACATTTGTCACAGATGGCACTGACAATCATATTAAATGAAACAAAAAAATATTTCGTCGACCTAGTTTAAGTTTGAATTATAAATTATAAAGTCTTACCATAGCATATACTTTGAGAATTTTTTTTTCATGTCAAATTTAGTTAGCCAAAATGGCATATCTAACACCAGGGGATTTAGTTAGGTCAAATTCCTGGAATATATTATAATATAACACAGAAGATTCCGTGGAGTTATAATGCTCAACAGGACATTAAGCTCTAACGATAAATATTTAGGATTGCGAAAATGTTTCTGAAATCTTTTGTCGATTGAAAGTAAGAAAAAAATATCTGTGGAAAAAATCCAGAATTTGTTTAATTTAGGTTCTCGTCGAAACCTTGGTTACAACAAATGTGCGACTCAACCTTCAACAACAACCCTCTTCAATATTTGAGAGACCGTCCATAATTTCGAAATTAGCACAATACATTAAATTAGGCCTTCGTTTTTGCATGTAAATAGAGATATATCCTCTTATAGGCATTTTAACATTAGAAAGGCGGGAGTTTAGTTATACCTATATTGCCTGAAAGCAGTCAAAATGACTATTTTCGGAAATGTAGATATAACATATATATGTATGTACATATATTGGAAGTGAAGGAGGAGGCAAAAACAATGATAAATTAATCCATTTATATGTTGTAGAAAAGTCACAAAAATATTAGAAGCTATGTCATTATTTAAATCACTATTTTTTTTAATTGAAATTCGAAAGCAGTCAAAATAACTTTGCTTGGGCTATCTAGTGTTAAAAATATGCAACAAATCTTTAGAATTTGATGTAAGGATTAAAAAGCTAAAACCAAATTCAACATGGTGTGCATTTTTTTAAATTTATTTTGTTCAGAGAAAATGCCTTAATGTAGTAATTAGATATTATAGTGACTACAACCCATAATTATTTGTTCTTGAATATTTGAAACTAATATATTTAACAAATAATAAGCCTTTGCAAATGATGCATATAATCGCCGAAAAATTATTTGCTTCGTCATGAGTAGGTCCACCAGTGTCACTATTTCTTAAGTAAATAGCAACACTACTTTTAGGTTCCATATAACTCCGAATGACCTTCGGGATGTGAGCTTCGTAACTTTTATAGAATTTACTCCGTCTTCTCCTCTATCTCCTCTTTAAATTCGTTTTCGACTGGCTGAGATAAATTTTCAATAAATCATGTGACTATTCTGTTTTAGGAAAGGACTTCTTATTGACTATAACCCGCAACAAATTCATGATGCACCAAACCACAAATATCCAAAAAAATTAAGGAGCATCAAAATACAGCTTTATCGGGACGAGTCGAGCAAGAACGCGTTTCATACCTAAAATATCCTTCAAAATTATTCGAACGGACCCGCAAGAGATGTCGAGCTCTCTTTCCATCTCTATTATCTCTACTATTTGCCCGACAAATTCCAAACAACATACTATTCACTTTTGTAATATTTTCATCAGTTTAAGAGGTGGAAGATCGTCAAGAAAGAAGCATGTCGTCGACGATCTCTCGATCGTTCTTGAAGGCTTTGTATCAATCGTAGGATTGTGTTTTTATAAAATTGAGTCAACAGCCAGTAACTTCCAACATTTGCAAGGGTACCTCACAGGCAATGTCGTTAGAAATGCAAAATGTAGACAAATTCTTTCCTCGATATTTTTTTTTATCAATTATATAAATCGCATCGCACTACTGAGGTGTACCGACTTAAGCAGCTGGTGCGAGCAAATTGGTAGATCGCTACTCGGGTGCTTTTTTGTCACAATATGTTTCAAGTCACTTTTCTTCTCGGCGAATCGCTCAAAAGAAATCAATAAGCATTTTCCACTCTAGTGTTTTCAAATTAGCTTACTGAAAATTTTCACCATGTACTACTGATACCAAGTTTTTTTGGAAAGAAATCGACAAGTCCTTAAATTAATATTTTAGGCTTTTAAGCAGAGCACTATTTTTCGGTTTTAATATTCCTGAGAAAATTATGACATACTTTTTTCCAACTTATTTTTTTCTGATTTTTCCATCTTCAAATTAATAGCTGTATCCATCGTACGGCCGAACTCCAATATTTTGTAGCATTTTTAGAAGTTCGAAAATTGTATTTTATATTTATTGGCACTGCTCATAAAAAATTCATAACTTCACTTCAAATTCAAAATAACGTAAAATCACTTGGCGAATGAATAACGATATAATATAAGCCACTTATATAATATTTACAACTTTTGGGGTTTGGTTATAAAATGGTTATATTGTGTTTATATCTGAGAATGGCAGTTGCAAATTTTATGATATTACATATGTATGTAATTTGATGTAATGAGTCGTAGGCAATAACGAAATTAATTAAAAAAAAAGTTGGGAAATTAAAACAAGAAAATCATATTTCAAAATCTAGATGTGACAGAAAAATTCGTTTAAAATATAATAGATAGAGTTACGTATCAAAATATTCGCATTTGTGACGAATTTCTTTGTTGACCATTTTTATAGCTTAATTTCATTCACTCTTGAATCGAAATCAAAATCTTTCGTAAAGGAAATGCTCAGATTTAATAAACAAATGAAAGTTTTTACTTCTAGAATATTTAGTTTACGATTTTGTTATTATTAAAAAAGGGAAACTTGTGTGCAACCTTAAATAACAAACGTCACCAATATTTCTTTTGAAGATTAATAAATTTAGTAATCGCGATCCCTAACAAATTTTTTAATAAGCCAAATTTGTCAAATTAATTTGTGATCAATTCATACTCTATATTAGTGAACACCACATAAATCGCTCACATGTCCAAACGATAAACAAGAAAAAATGTTAACTTCTGTTGCATCAAATCTTCTTTAATACGCTTCATAGGTGTCTTCCTTAAAGCATAAAGGTTTAAAAAAAATATTAACTCTGATTTGGATCAATTTGCGTGTAAGGCAGCTATATGCTATAGTGGTCGGATCGGCGCAATATAATCGCAGAATGTAGCTCAGCCTTGGATAATATTGTATGCAAATTTCCTTGAAGATTTCTTGTCAAATAAAAACCTAGCCTGGAAGTACTTGGCAATGATCGGTCAGTTTGACGGCAGCTATGTTATAGTTGGGGAAAAAAGGTTTAGTGCAAAATTACAGATTGATTACTCAAAAATTGAAGAACTAGTTAGTCTATCAGACATTGACATGGTTAAATCAACGAGCTGAGTGGGTCAGGCTTATCATTTATACATATGCATAAATACTTATATAGGAGCTCCGATATTTCTTTTTGGGTGATATAAACTTTGTTTCCGAAATTATTATGCTCTGTTCAGGGCATACAAATATGTGAAAAGGCAGTGCATGGAGTAAACTGCTGGATATTTACAGGTTACTCATACGCCATGTGGTAGCATTATTATTTTTGTTTTTTAAGTAGAATAACATTTCTTTGGTGTGTAAAATATTATTGAATCCCGAGAGTTTTGAACTTTTTATGTGTTTGCTTCGCAAACTTATCAATATATAAATATGTATTAGTGCTTTTATGTACATACATACATACTGCTTTGGTATGTTATGTATGATATATGGAATTAGTACGCGTAGATATATGTGGTTTATTTCCGCATTTGTAAGCATAGTGGCAAAGCATAAAAGCAAAGCGTGAGAGTGTCGAAAAAATTTATGACTTTTCAAGTAGCGAAGTTTTCGCGAGTCATAAAAATGTCAGATAGCACCCGAAAGAACTTGAGAAAATATGAAGGATAAATATGGAAATAAATAACAAAAAATGAAAATAAATAATACAAGTATCAATAGTTTTGAATTTGCAGCCAAGTGAAAGATGAAACCGTGTGGGTTTAGAGAGTGGAAGGAAATGTATTTGTATAGCTATGTATGTATGTATGTATATATATCTATATCTATGTGATTGCCATTGGCCCGTGTGTGCTAGCCAAAGGTCAAAACTACAGAAGGAAGCGGATTTCTATACTTACATACATGAAAAGAACATCAATTTATATATATATACATAAATATATATACTAATTTTTATTTAAATATATATTTTCCGCTCACAAAAACGACTATGCATTTTGAATATGCTCCGCGCATACCATTGGCGCCAATTTGCTTTGAATGCCAAAGTTGATTAAAATGCAGCAGTGAAACGAAAACAAAAAAACGACTAAAATAATACAAAAAGTATACACAATGAAAACGCAACAACTCATTTGACAGCTGCAATAATAATAAAATTGCAAATTGCAAATTGAACATTTGTTCGCTGCATACACAAATGCTTCAGTAATACAAACATATATGACCCCTGTGCATATGTGTGTGTGTTTGTGGTGCTGCGCATGGTCGACAAAAGCGCATTCGCGCTCAAAAGTATGCAAAGTATATTGTAGTTCCGCAATGTTTCATTGTGCAAAGGCAAACATTGTTTGCGCCGCAAGTTGTTCGGGCGTGAAATGGCTCATCGAATGGCGCAGCACGTGACGACCGCCAACGCCGTGACATTTAAACAGCTGCCAATAAATAATGTTTCGAAAGTGAAGGTGAAAATTGCAAAATAACGATTTAATCGAATGTTTTTTTGTTTTTGTGTTGTTTTTATGGAGCGCCAATTTCCGTTTTGTTTTTAGTGCTGCCACTCGCTATGCGAAATGTTGTTTTCATACTTTTGTGTGGAGCGGAGTTGTTGCAAATCATTTTGAAGGCATCTAAATGCAAACTTTGTATGAAGCTCATTGTTTCGGCAACACTTGTTTTATTTGTTTTTATTATAATAAGCTGGCAGTACAAGGCTTTAAATACTTAAAGCATATTTATTTAGAAGTATGGCAAAAAATGCATATCAAGGTGGCCTCACATACATACGTGAACTTTCATAATTTTTTTTTTTTTTTTTGAAAATTTTAACACATTTGCGCTTTTATGATTGATAGTTTTAACATTCTACTTTTTCGTTTTATTTTAAGATAAGCCGAAAGCTCAAATTTTCTGAAAAATAATATATTAAAATATTGCATCAGCAATAACTTTTAAACAAGCACCTTAAAATATGCTTCAAATTTGGATCATATTTTTGCCCAACTCAAAGAGCCAAACATATCGGGAACTTTCAAGGTACCCTAGCTTTCAAAATGCCGAAGCTATCTATCTGAAATTTTGTTTTGCTAAATTGATGCCACCAGTTGGAAAAAAAATATTGATATTAAAATAAAGACAGCATTTTTGCTCTATCAGTGGATAGAACTAATTATTTGAGCGAATTATAATTTATGTAGTTGCCACCTTATTTAAAACTCCATTTTATTTGAAAATAAAGAATTTTTAAATGACGATACAAAACACTGTGTAGGTACAAAATTTAAAATTTAATAGAAATTAAAACAGCGTTGCCATATTCACTAAATTCGTATTTATATAAATATAAAATAAAGTAACCTATGTGAAAGGAATTAGTTACATATGTATATGATTGGAAATTAAATTCAGAAATTATTACTTCAAAACAGCAGATTTATGATGTTGTCAGCTGGTTACAATATATTTAAAGCTTAAAAAGAAATTAAAAAAAAAAATTAAAAATACAATTTTTTTTAAATAAATTTAAAAATAACACGAATTTCAAAAAAA
>NW_017534542.1:187208-195860 GCF_001853355.1 Bactrocera latifrons | reverse complement strand
AAAAAAAAAAAAAAAAAAAAAAAAAAAAGGCTATGAATTAAGCTTTACTATAAATATTAGCGTTTACCATTATGTGCCGAAAATGATTTCGGGAAAGTGATCACCACGGCTGGCTTCATTAAATTCCAGCCGATAGGCTATTTTTCCATAATTTTTTGCAGTTATTGCGGCCGAATACCAGTAAATCGTCTATCAAGGCGTCAATCGTGTAGGGCTTATCTGCTCAAGCCACTTCACAAAACCCACCACCAACAGTCTAGCGGTGTTAAATCAAACGTTCTTGGAGATTAAGCGTGCGCAAATATTATAGTTTCACGCCACCTAATAACGTTCGCCCCAAATGTTTCCTTTACGAAATTGATATTTTTATTGGCCTTAAATCATGCAGCGCCGTCTTTTTGGAACCACAGGTCTGTCGGATTAACATCTCCCAATTTAGACACGAAAAAGTTTTTAATAATCTCTCTATAGGGTTCTCTACTGTAATAATATGACCGTCTTTAACCTGCTTTAACTTGTCCATAAGCACATCCAACAATATTTCAGAATATAACGGCTTCTCTTTACTGGCTTTAATGGTTTTTCATCACGCCAGATGCACCATTTTTGTTTACTAATATACTCATTCAACCAAAAGTGAGCTTCATCGTCAACCATTCAACCATTATTTTGGTAATAATTTTACTCGAAATGCAAACATTGTTTCGGAGTAAGTCTGTTTATTATGAAAACGTAAAAAAATGGTGAAAATAAATCACTCATGTAAGAACTGTCAAAAAGATCAAATCCGAAAAACGTTTTGAAAACCACACTTTAACGTAATGGATTTTATTCAATTTTGCTTGTAAATTGTTTAATAACAAATAGAAGAGTTTTTATCAACTTTTAATTAACACTAGTAAAAAAAATTATACTCTTAAATTAAGCCGAATTTTTCATTAAATTCCCTTCTTTTGTAACGACTTGCCTTAAACCTTTTTTTTTTTTTTGTAATTCGTCGAAGTTTTCGACAAATCGATGGTCCTTTTTCAAGATTCGTTTGACAATTGGCCAATACTTCCTTTTCGTACAAAATTCTAGAGCGTTAGAAGGCCTCAGCTCTATTTCAACAAAATTGACATTGTTGCCCTTCAACAAAATTAAAGTGGAATGTGCGTAGTATAGTGGCTAAATCGGGCCAAAGTAATGCTAGCACAATGTATTTCTTATAAAATAGTTTAAGGCGATGCTTAGCCACTCTCTCTTATAATTGTCTTCTGATATAGTACCCTCTATGAAAAATGGAGTAATAGCAAAAGCAAATGGCCGAAAAATAAGTATTTTCTCGCTAAATTTTTCAATTTTACTTGTTGACACTGACTGGTCGAAGGCATCTTATAGCGTGAACGTTTTTTGGGAATCTTTTCTTTTTCATAAGTTTTAAATTAATTCTTTGCTTCACTCTTTGAATCATATGCTCTTTGCTTCGAAGCATTGCGAAAATGATATTACAAATGACAGAGAAAGAAAAAACAAAAGAAGTAGAACTGATCACAGTTCTAACGGTACTTACCGCAGTGTGAGTAAATGGATAATTCATGAGAAATATTGAATTTAAAGTGAGTACTTTCTTTTCGGTACAGCCATTATATAATATACAATTATATAGAGAGCTGTAATGTGACCTGCAAATAATAGCCGATAAATGAAAAGTAACTTCACTTTAAAATATTAAGATGCGATAAATAAACGTTGCCGATTTTAATAATGCTAAAATAGTCTCTATGATATTCAAAAATATATATATAAGCAGCGTTCGAAAGTAAACAGGACTTAAAAAAAATGTTGTTTTCGGCAAAATAAATTTATTTTATTTTCTGCTTCAAAACAGCTTTTTGCATAGTCCAAAAGCATGTCGACCGAGTTTTTTCAGCTCGTTGGACGGTGTGGCCGCCAGTATGCCGGTGAAGGCCTTTTGTTTCATGGGCACATGCATTTTTCTGTAAAAGAAGAAATCGCACAGTGCCACAACAGATGAATACGGGGAGTGGTTAATGGTTAAAATGTGGTTTTTGGTCAAATAGTCGGTCACATGATGTCCAAATTCGAATTTTGGTTTCTGAGGAATTTTTGGTCTTCAGTCAATTTGAGCGGAACAAACCGTGTGCACGCCTTTCGTAAGCCGAAATGTTCAGTCAAAATGCGATAAATCGATGTTTTGGAGATGTTCAATTCCATTTCCATGAATTTCATTGATGACTTCGGACTTTTCGGAAAATGTTTTACCAATTTTAAAAATGAATTTAATGTTGGCTCTTTGTTCGAAGCTCATTTTCGTACCGATAACACAAACATACTGACACTTAAAACGCAATAACTTGACTTCCAATCAATGAAATAGTCATTCTCACTGGACAATCGATAAAGATAGCAGATTCTAACACACCAGTCGATATATAGATGGCGCCACCAGGATCGCTAGATACGAAAAGTCCCGCTAACTTTGAAAAGTTCCTTGTATATAAGGAAATTTTCTACTTTACAATAAAGATCTCTTTTAATTTCTTGATTGAGGTAAGCGCTTACGAAATATTTATCAGCAAACATCAAACCTTTCAAAAGAAAAAAACAGTTTTTTAGAGCAAAATATTCCTAAAAAACTCTGTGCTGTTATTTGAAATTATTATCTTCCAGTTATAAAATTCATTAGAAAAAAATGTCAATCGTTCATATCCTTTAAACAGTTAGGTAATAAAAAAAAGCAAAAAAAAAAAATTCACCGCTTCAACCACCCTAATGTTCATAAATACTTTTTTATACCTTTTTCACATGCGAAAAAGCGATTATATCACATTTAATAAATGAATATACAAGCATAATTTGGCCATATTATCTGCAATCTGCTTCAACTCACTAAGCAAACGAGCGCTCGCTCATCAAACACACACCGGCGCTATAATATTTTTCCGCTCTGACAAATATGCTACTCCGTAATTTATATGGACACAGTAGCTCCACGCGTGCGCTTAATATACGAAGAGCACTTGCCTGAATATTTCATTTATCACTCGTTAATTTCTTTCTTCAAGATTTTAATTTTTTTTTTTTTAATGAAAACTTTTTGCTCCTCTGGCACCAATGCCATGGCACCGTAGTTGTAGTCTCGTGTGGGTTTCTTCGCTTGGCACTCGCCAGTTCGCCAGTTCGTCAGCTCGTTTGCTTCCTGTTATGCGCCAGCACTTCCTCTCATAGCCATTGGGGTCGTTTTGTCGTCGTCGTCGTCGTCGTCGTCGTTGGCTGCCATCAGTGATGACATCATAAAATGCTCGTTCATGAGTGACGACGCTGACGCGGCTAACGCCTGGCATGCCAGTGGGGTATATACACAAGTGCTGTACTTTCATTTTAGTTTCGGTGCAGTTTCTTTCTTTCAGTTCCTTTTTTTCAGGCGCCTGCAGTTGCATTGTAAGTTGGCAGCTTACTGCTTGACAGTCTGCTTGCCAACCGTCCCGCCTTCCTGCCAACCTGCCATCCGTGGTGCCGGCTTATCGCGGTACCCTGTCGAAAGTTGGTCCTTGGTGTCCTTGTGATCGCTGGTGCGCTATCGCTTTTAATACGTAGAATTGCTGATTCATGCCAAATCGTGCAGTAAACGTGTTTAAAAATGTGCCAACTGCATTGGCAGTTGAGCCGTCGCCATATATAAATATATTCAGGGGTATAATATAAACTTATATACATATATATATATATATATATGCATATATGAAACATGCATATGTATTTTTCGTAGTGCAAGACGAGTATCAGTGCAGGCGTGCTGTGACAGCGCACTTACTGAGACAGCAGTTAAGTTGGCTGTCGTTGTGCTGTGCTGACCGCCAATGTGCGGTGTAGTTGTGTGGCTTAAGCCTTATTTGCTTCTTGGTATTCTTATGCGAAAGATTATTATTGAAGTATTGTTGGTGCCGTCTGCGACTATTGAAGTGTCCACTGAAAGCGCTGCTTCGGCCACAAGCACCGATTATAAGTATGTGCACATTGTTGGATCTTTCGTCGTTTGGGGTATACACTTGTAGGCATCTGAAGGAGTCATCTTCATTTTGTTTCAGAAGCAAGCGGCTTTGCTGGTGAAGCAGTTGTCGTTATTTTTCATATTTTACGCATTTCATTATTGCAATTACTTGTTTTTTTATATGCTCTTCACTGGAGCTGCCGGGATATGCTAACCGTAGACACATTTTATATTTTTTAGTGAACTGCGATATTTTTGGGGGTATTTTCGAAATTAGTTTTTTAGCCGAGCCCGCGAGTTTCAAATTCAGCCATAGTCGGTTATCACGGCGCGATAACGGTCGCCTTTGACGGTTACGTTCTCAGCGGTATAATTTTTGAAGAAATACGTATCGATGATTCCACCGACCCACAAACAATATCAAACCGTTTTTTTTTAATTTTTTTCTATATGAAATGACAGCTCTTGAATCTTTTCAGATTGCTTTTCGTTCCAAATATGGCAATTTTGCTTCTTTACGTACCTCTTGAGCTCAAAATGGGCTTCATCGCTGAACAAAAATTGACGCCGAAGAGTCCAATCTGTTTGGAACTTTTCAAGAGCCCATAGAGCGAAGCGATTTCGCTTTGGAAGTTCGAGCGGCTTTAGTTCTTGGACAAAACTTGATTTTGTTAGATCTTATTCTGGATGTAAAATAGGCCATATGGTTCCATATGTCAGTCCGAGTTGATGCGAACGGTGATGAATCGACTATCTACGAAGTTCTGAAACTCGACTGCTAATAAAAAAATTCAAAGTAAGCGACCGCAGAATCAATACTGCAAAGCTTTGTAGTATACCTAATAAGGTTTGAGAAGGGTATTTACTTCAAACAAATTATATTCAAATTAGATTGCAAAAGTTTACTAAAGCTCTTACTAATAAGAAGTTTAGGAAAATAATAAAACATTTAGACAAATAAAATAACAAAGAAAGGTTTTGGTGAGTTCAGTTTCGTTTCATAAGCGACCTCAACATTTAACCGGTGTAAAGATAATATASGGTTTATGAAATAATAATTTTATTATAGCTAAAGATCCAGATATGCTGTCCTTTAGTTGGCATTTTAAAGCTTATTGGGTTTCGGCCTGAGGTATTAATGTTCTTCGCTTCTATTACGCACTGAACCAAGTTGCGTCACTACTTCCTCTACTTGGTTACTTCACAGGAAGGACTTCACTCCATACCAGTTGCCTTTACACCTTTGGCTAACGACTCTTAAAAATCTGTATTATCCCCTTCTCTGCCACAACGAATCACATAACCCCAGCATACTCACACATTTCAGTATGCTGCTGGGTGTTATGGAGTAAATGTGATCAGTTTTTGGATACATACTATATTTAAAAGTATTCATCTTGCGTTTAAAGACTGAACACTTGGGTGTTTCCAGCCACTTTCGCAGAATTATCAGTATGCGCAAGAAGCTATACCCATGTTAAGTAGACGCTTCTTGAGCCTACAGTGTCCGCAATTTATACCTCGATAGGTTGATTATATTTTTATATCTTTAGCACTTTTGCTTGGCGCATGCCAGTGAGTTTTTGACAATACTTTCTTTCCTCTTTGCTAAACTGCTTCTTAATGCTATGGGGACCACAAATAATGCAGAGTTTCGGTGGTGAATTACTCGAGGCAGCTGCAAAGCAGACAAGTTCGTCAACCTAGCTATATTCCCTGCCTATGTCATTGTGACTCGCAGCGAGATGAGAAGCATTTGGTTTCGAGCTGATAGCCTGTTCAACCGTTTTTGCTTTAGCGTCATCGTCCATCTTCACAACATGACCAAGCTAGTGCAGATGGATAGATGCCCATGTATATGTCATTGCACAGCTCGTCGTATGTCAGTATACGTTAATGACTGAGGACTTTGTGAAATACTTTTTTTCTTGAACACCATACAGAAACGGCTTCTATAGTATTAGTTTTGTCTGTCGGCAGAGGGCTCTACATTCTAAATGACTACTGAGCCGTAATTGCAACGATTGTTATCCAAAATGCTATATGTAAGTTATAAAATATTTAGGGTTTGGGGTTAATTTGCATATAATTTTATCTCTATCTAATTTAATAATACAATAGGTCTTTTGGACAAGTAGTTCTTCTTTCTAAGCTCTTTTAAGTACCGAAATATCTAAAAAGACTTGCAAATGTTGATAGCTTTTTTCTTTACAATTTATATGTTGTTTTGGATTATGCAAATTTTCCTTTAAAAAAACCAATGTTTGATCAAACTTATGCTATGAAATTGAATTGGTGCAGAAATTTTGAGATTTTAGTTTCTTGTACACTTTGTTAAGGTTAAATTGTGAGTAAAACCATGATACTTCATAACAGCTAGGATTATTTTTATGAGCATTCTTTATCCTTTGTGATTATGTATTCATATTGTAGCATATCTAGAAAAAGATACACTCAGCCTTTTTAAAGGAAGACTTTATACAAAATGTCCAGAAACTTTTGTCCAGGTTTAGTGAATATATGCGACTAAAGTTCGAAGTATCTAACAGTGCAAAATTATCAGGTAACTGGACTCAAAATCAGAACGAGCAACTCGATGTCTTAGGACCTAACTTCCCATATTTGGGTACGTCTTAATCGGTGTGGCTCTCATAAGTTAAATGGACTTGGAGCCTTGCCATAAGTTCTGCTACAAACTTTTTCTTTTTATAAAGTTCATTTTAGTCGATAATGCACGTATTAAATGAGTGATGATGAAATTTAATCGAAATGGTCACCTTTTGCTTTCACACAAGCCCTCAAACAATTCGGCCAATGTTCAATAGCAGCTTGCAAAGTTTTAGTCCTATCCAAAATTTTGCTGGAAGATGTAATGCTCTACATTGAAGAGAGTCGTGTTAGAACTATTTTGCCCTAGTTCTAATCCCATTTTCACAGAAGTGAAGAGATGTAACGCCTTAACAATGAGCTCGACACCAGACCTTCACTACCATGTTTTGTGTAGATTTTGTCAATTATCTTATTAGAACTGTCTTCAATAGTAAACAATTTTTCACCTCTATAAATTATATTTTCATGACCTCGTGCCACTGTAGAAACCGCTTGGATTTGTTGAGCCTTATTTGCTTCATCAATCATCTCAAGCTTTGATATCGATCTGGTCTATATATCCATTACCATTGATATAATTGTCTTAATTTAATTAAATTTGTTTCTTTTGTTTTGATTGCTTACGAATGTCACCTTAACCTATTCAACTTGTTTTTACGTTTTAATTCATTTAAAGTCCAGCAAAATTTAGTCAGCTAGAAAAATAACAGTAAACAAAAAACTGAAATCTTCAAAATGTCTTCTTGCAAATGTATCTCTCAACTTGTGCTAATTATTTATAACACTCCTAGACATGTTCCGCTATCATTAAGATGAACGCACCATTAGGCCCCGCATTCAGCGTCATTAAAGCGCTGCGTCAGAAGACGCAACACAAATGAGTTTGAATGAATGTTGCTTTGAAAACGTATACAAACCACAGAGCTAGATAATAGCCGAAAGAAAGCAAACTTAGTAACAAAGGAAATGTTTCAGAAAAAAAAACAAAAACAAAAAAGGAGCGAAAAAGTAGTGCAGCCTCGTTGTTCTAACGCAAGAATGGAGGTCAGTTTGGTACCCTTCGCGGTTTCATAGCCAGACAACAGGCACGACCGCGTAATGAGGTGTGCCTGGGCAGCCGAAAAAGACTGCGCATGGAAGAAGCGAAAAGAGGGAATAAAAGCGTAAAAAAGTAGAAAAATTAAGTCACACATACAAACATATACAAATAAATAGGAGAAAAGTTACGCTGACTTGCCGAAGGGAGCAAACTAAATATGGAAGGGGGGCCTCGTAATGAGTGGACATAAAAGCCGACTTGGACGACAGGCACAGCAAGCTTCGGTGGCTAGTGAAGTGTGTAAATATTTGTATATGCATTTATAAAAATTTGCTTATTGTTGTAGCGTAGGGGAGTATGCAGCTTAATAGGTATATATGTATAAATATATCAGTATATGAAAGTGTGTATGTTGGTATGTATGTGCGTATACGCAATCTCAGGCACTACTAGACACTCCTGCCGTTGTTTATGTCCGCTGTCTTTGAAACTAACTGTATAAATGGCAAATAGGCAAACAGACAACCAGGCCATAGCCTGCCTGGTGGGCATATTTGCCCTCATTGTGAAAGTTGCTACTTACAATGTTGACGATGCTGTTGTTGTTGCTATTGCTACTGCTGTTATTGTTGCTATTGCTGTTCTTGTTGTGATTTTTATTATTGTTGCTTTTTCTTCTGTTGTTGTTGCTATTTCTGCTGTTGTCATTTTTGTTGTAGCGATTGTTGTTGTTGTTATGTCTTTTGTTGAAATCTTGCTGTAGCTAGTTGTGTTTTGCTCCATTGTTTGTTGTTGTTTGCGGTAGACACACATACAGATATAGTCGCAACATAGCTACAGTTACACCCCCAGCCATTAGCTGCCGTAAATATAGTCGATCGTTTGAACTGTGTTTGGCAATTAGTTGCACGGTTAGTAATTCTTGTAATTGTTTTTTTTTTTTTTTTTTTTTTTTTTTTTTTTTTTTTTTTTTTTTTTTTTTTTTTTTTTTTTTTTTTTTTTTTTTTTT
>NW_017534542.1:151110-187168 GCF_001853355.1 Bactrocera latifrons | reverse complement strand
TATACCCAGAACAGGACATATAAAGTTTGTCATCACGTTTGTAATACCCAGAAGGAAGCATCGGGATTCTGCAAAGTATATACATATATATGTATATATCAGCGCGAAGAGCTGAGTCGATGTAGCCATGTCCGGCAATCAGTCTGTATATGTTATATGTGAACTAGTAACTCAGCTTTTGAGAGATCGCTCTGAAAGTTTGCGTACATCCTTTGCCCTACAGGAATTTGTCCAAAACGCCGATATCAGATCACTGTAACATAAAGCTACTACACTAACTGAATGATAGGAGTAAAATTCTTGTATGGAAAAGATTTTTATTTGAGAATATATCCAAGTCCAGTAGTTCGAATGAATGAAAACACTCCAGCTCTGAGAGTAATTGACGCAGTAGCTGCCGGTGGAAGCAGAAGACCTCCATTTCGTTGGAAAGACCAGATGGAGAAGGGCCTGGCAACACTTGGAATCGCCAATAAGGAAGAAAAAAAAATGAAGATACTTATTTTATCGAAATTTCTCACAAACTATTGTCCAAAGTAACCCTATAATCTCCGAAGAAATTGTTTGGATCGGGCCACTATAGCATATAGCGGCCATACAAACTGTTCAATCAAAATCAGATTCTTATTCGGAAATTTTTTTATTTTGCAAGATATCTTTATGAAATTTGCCATGTATTATTGTCGAAGATAACGTTTTAATCTCAGAAGAAATATTTTAGATCGAAGAGCTATATCATATAGCCGCCATATAAATTGAACGATCGAAATCAAGTCCTTCCATAGAAAATTTTTTATTTCACAAGTTATCTTTATGAAATTTCTCACAGATTATAATCCAAGGGAAGGCAATAATCTCTGAGCATATAATTAAAATGAGACTACTGTAGCGTACAGCTGTCATATAAACTGACCTATCAAAATGAATCTCTAGTATAGAAAATGTTTTTATTTGACAAGATATCTTCACCGAATTTTTGGCATGGATTGTTGTCCGACGAAATGCTATAAACTCTGTACATAGCATTCAGATCGGACCACTATATCATATAGCTGTCACATAAACTGAAGCAGCAAAATCGAGTTAAAAAATTGTTTATATCCGCTTCTGCGATAATAAATACACTTGTGAACGATTTTAAACTGAAATGCAAAGCAACATTTGCTTTTTTTTTTTTTTTGCTTTGCATTTGTTTTCTATTTTTTATTTACATTTGTGCCACTTTAACATTTTATCTAGCCAAAGTGTGGCAATGCATAAGCGACAATGCAGCTTGCCACCGTATCACAGTACCGGTCGACAATTTGATGAGTGTATGTGTGTATTAGAGTGTCGCCCCGCATTTCGCATTTAGTCTCATTAAAGTTGCATGCCTATTTTCTTTATTATCTATTCCCTTTTTTGTACTTGCTCATTTTGTGTCCTAACTGTGTAGGCAGTTTTTGTTGTTGCATGTTTCCTTTTGTTAGTTTTATTTTCTTTTTTTACATCTCCTCCTTTCCCCTTTTTCCATTTTATGTTCATATATACACACTGCCGCCCACACAGCTAACAAACACTCCTAGCCATTGCCGCGTGTAATGTTGTAATTAGAGCGTAGCCTAAAAATAGGCTATGTAAATTTACTAGAGCACGCTCCTTTGCACGATCGCCGTTCGTGTACTGCAATTGTGTTTGTAAGTATGTATATATATTATTATATGATAGTTTGCATGTGCGCTCTGCTACTGTTTGCTATTTGCGGTCTTTATGTCGTTTCTGCCAGCGCATGTTGCTTGGTTATTGCTCCTTTTTCGCTTCAACCGGTCATTATAGTCAGTACTCTATCTTTTTACTGCTGCTTTTGTTTTGTTTGCTACCGTATCTCATGCATCCAAACAGCGACAATGTTTCAATTTGCGTTGAGCGCTTATAAAGCAACGACTTTTATGGAAGTGATTTCCGTTTTTTAAAGATTTTGTAATCAAATTTTTAGTCAGTTTTTTTTTTATTATAAGAGCTCAGCCATTTTTTGTGTAATAAATATTAAAAACAAGAAAGCGGGTTAACTTCGGTTGCACCGAAGCTAAATACTCTTCGCAGGTGCATTTCTGTTAGTAACTTTGTGTTCAGTTTATACGAAAGCTATGCAAAATTTTGTCGGAGATTATGTTATTACCTTAAGCAGAATTCCATGTTCCATACAAGCCTTTGATTCCGATCGATCGGCTTATATGGCAGCTATGTGCTATAGTGAGCCGATCTGAACAATTTCTTCTGGTATTACATTATTTCTATAAACAATAACTCATACCAAATCTCGTGAAGATTTATCGTCAAATGAGGAAGTTTCCCATGCAAACTTTTGATTCCGATCATTCAGTTTGTATGGCAGCTATATGCTATAGTTAACCTTTCTGAACAATTTTTTTGGAGATTACATTGTTGCCTTAGAAAATAATCTATACCAAATTTCGTAAATATAGCATGTCAAATGCAAAAGTTTTCCATACAAGAACTTTATTCTGATCGTTCAGTTTGTATGGCAGCTATGTGTTATAATGGTCCGATATCAGCAATTCCGACAAATGAGCAGCTTCTTGAAGAGAAAATGACATTTGCAAAATTTCAAAACGATTTCTTAAAAACTGGGGGACTAGTTCGTATATATACAGACATACGGACAGATTGTCGGGCATGGCTAAATCGACTCTGCTCAACATACGGATCATTTATATACTATATATACTTTATAGGGTCTCCGACAATTCCTTCTGGGTGTTACAAAGTTCGTGACAAACTTCATATATCCTGTTCAGGGTATAATGAGATTTTGTTATAACCTAAAAAACAAAATTTAACCTCACCAAACTCTAGATATTAGGAATGCATTTACTTTTGGTCACACGATTAATGAATCGGTATCTGAAACTTTAAATCTGTTCAAGTTCTATGAAAAATCTCTACGGATCAGCTCTAATCATACCAATTATGCCATGGACAAAGTCGGAATCCGTATTGCTACGCAGCGTTCCCTTAATCTTATGAAAACCGGACACATTAAGCATCCCAGAGAAGGGCATTCCGAAATCCTTTTCACTTGGACCACTGCGTCATGGAGACTACTCCTAGTTCCACTTTCTTCACACAAATACCTCAGTCGGACTTGTAGGTGGGCTAGAGTCGCTGGAGAAGGGTCAAAGTGAACTTTTTCATGGATAAATCGAAGCTGCAAGGTATACTAGTAGTAAGTGGCAGCCATCAAGTTTATGCGATGTGCGACTTCTTTTGGAAAAGTATGCATTCATCCCATTAGTAGAGCTGATATAGAGTCCTTGACCTTACAGAAAGTGAGCTAATTAAGGAGTGTACGACTTCATTTTCAGTAGCGTCAAGTTGCCACCATATTAAACTTGGCTGGATGCCTAGTCACATTGAAGTCATCGGAAACTGCAAAGCCGATGACATTGTTAAAAAGGACATGATTACCCAAATCTTGTTAGAATGCCAACAAGTAGGTGTTTTCCTATCGTGGTGCATTTCCGTTTGTTGTCTTGCGGCTTGAGCGACTGGGTTTCTTACTCCTTTACGCAAAGATAGGAGGCTCGTCTTAAGCGTCTTAAGTATAAAAACTGTATCAGTAGAAGTACACTTTTAGGGTTTGGAATTATTGCAATCTGCAACATTCGGATAGGTAGAATCCCCCAAATTTGTAACTTTCTTTTTATTTCTTTTTATTTAAAAAGAATCTCAACGGATCAAAATAGACTCAATCATTATTAATTATCCAAAAAGATAGTCGTTTACATTTAGTTTCAAATATCCTACAGGGTGTTTTTCGTCGTTCCTTACTTATAGGTATTTTGTTTTTTTTTTTTTTTTTTTTTTTTTTTTTTTTTTTTTTTTTTTTTTTTTTTGTGTTTTTTTTTTTTTTTGTTTTTGTGTTTTTGGCGTCCACTCGCTTCATTGGCGGACACAACTTTCAGCCAAATGAGTTGCATCATTAGCTTAAAGGGATTACGCGGCTCGAAAAGGAGAGAAGAAAAGACAAAAATGTGCGTAAAAAAAATGAAAAGAAATAAGAGCAATAAGCCAAAGCGCACTAAGAACAAATAAAGCCAGCAGCAGCAAGACTAGTTATTTAAATACGGCATGACTGAAAACAAAGCAAATTGAGTGATGTTTCACAATTTTTCTAACGAAAATGTAAGAATTTTGTAATCAAATTGATTTGAAAATAACAAAAGCAAGGAAAGCACTTACTACAATTGAAAATTTCTCGCTGCTGGCGATGATTAAACAAAGTACACCGTAAGCGCACCGATAAAAATTCAGGAATTGGCTTAAACATTTTTCGTAGCATAGTTTTTTGGGTTTTTTTATGTCGAATTTTCTTGGCAGCAGCAATAATTGTAAGGTTCTGCATCATATTTTGCAGCAAAGCGCTTTATATAATACTATTAGGTGTATTTTATAGCATACTTTCGGTTGTACACACCAGGATTTTACGTCCTTGGATTAGCTGCCGAGGTAGCTGCACAAAACCTAACAACACAAGTACGCATACTCAGAGACAAAAGCAAACGTTGATTACTAAAATACTAAATATAACAAAAACACACTTAGTTAGCATAAAGTCAGCAACAATAACTGTATTTTGTTATCAACTTTTCACCTTTGTAGTTTGGCAGTTAGTATTTGTGTTTCCGCTTTGTGTTTTGTGCGGTTTTATGTGTGGTGGTAGCCAAGTGGTTTGCTTTTGCGCGTAGCTACGTTTGTAAGCTGCTGGCTTGTGGACACAGTGTGTGCAAAAATTATGCAGAGCAACGTTATATTAAAACCGAAATTCGTGCTCTACAGGAAAGCAATTATAAAGCACATGTAAAATGCGAGTAAACTTTTGCGGTTAATTTGACTGCCACGAACTTTTGATTAAGCTGTTTTTAAATTCTTTGAAAGTTCTTTAGCATAACTGATTATTTTTTTAGTTTCCTGGAAAATGACTGTTACTTTCAAACTCATAATTTCAGAGCTTTTACCAAAGGTTTAGCGCAATTGAATATTTTTATTCTATGCATACACCGAGACATTGAAATAAATCAAGCAATCCATTTTTTAAAAAAAAAAAAAAAAATTGCTGGCTACTCTTGTCGTAAAGAAGGCATAATAAATGGGTAACTCAGTCTCAAACGATCGGGAGTTATAAAAAAAAAATCTAAAATTCATACACCAACTAGTTAATTTAAAAATTAGTTCCATAATCACATTTATTTATGTACGATGGCCCTTTGTAAGTAAGCATAGTAATTATAAAAAAAATGTTAAAGTTTTCCACAGTGCCACTTAGCGTAAATTTAAAATTATGTAACCCTCTCGAGCTTTAAATTTTGCTGTAATGAGGTCACAAACTTATAAATGTTCTTAAAAAAGCAACTATATCTACAGTCTGGAGATCTTTTCGATGCGTGTTAGCATAATACGCACATTTAGTTTCAATAAATTCGGCGACCTGACTCGGTTATGTCATCGGCTTCTTCTTTACTGGCGTCGACACCGCTTACGCGATTATTGCCGAGTTAAGCACACCGTTTCTTCTTTTCGCTATTTGGCACCTTGTGAAATAACAAGTGAAGACAGTTTTTTCTTCACCTGACTTTTCCAACGGAGTGTAGGTTTTCCTCTTCCTTCATACATTTTCCGCAAAACCTTTCGCTTCAAAACTCCTAAGACATTAATCACAGATGATTTCTTTATCCGCTCTATACATCGGGACTTGCAGAGTTTGGGCTTTACTTGGACTTTACTTCTCAATTGCCTATTCAGTTCAAAGCAGCACCTCATTTTTGATATAATTTTTTGAAGGCAACGATTTTAATTTAATTACGTTTGGTAAGGCCAAAAAAAGTCCGGTGTTTGTCATACAATAAAAAAGAAATGCCGATTATTAAAATTCCAAACGAATGATGTAAGAACTAAAGGGTGCTCCAATTCAAGGTACTCTACTTAAAAAAAAAGACGCAGAAGCGTCATACAAAAAAAAAAAATTTACTTTGTCATTTATTTTTTGATTATCCCCACAGGAAAGAATTTAACGGTGTGATATTACACGATCTTGTTGGCCAATCGCGAGTACCGAAACGTGAAATTATCTGCTCACCTAAGTGTTATCTCAATAATTCCATTGATTTATGCGACGTGTAGGAAGTGACGCTGTCTTGTTGAAATGTTGCCGAGATGTCACGAGTGTTCATTTTTGGCATCAAATAGTTGGTTATCGTGGCGCGATAAGGCATCAGTTTTGAAGAAATATGGACCAATGATTCCACCGTCCCATACATCACACCAAACCGTTGTTTTACTTACATGTGATGACAGCTCTTGAAACTCTCCAGGTTATTATTCGTCTCAAGTGTGTCGAAAATGAGCCTCATGACTGGACGAAATTCGGTTCGAAAAAGGTCGATATTAATTTCAAAAGCCCACAGAGCAAAGCGATGAACCTCGGGAAGGTCGTTTTCGATTTAAAATATCGACATAAATTGCGTCAAGTCGTACCATACGTCAATCGGAGTTGCTGGGATCGGTTGTTATATTTTCTTCACTGCGCATTTGCCGTGGTCTATTCGGGCGAATATTATCCAATAATGAATTTAGGGTCTCAAAATGAGTGATGATGTTGCGAATGGTACGCTCAGTAGGCCGATTATGTTGACCATAGACTTATAAGTCAAGCGCGCGAAGCAAATTCTTTACAGAATGTGAATTTTCCTAATTTTTAAACGTTCTTCAGGCGTAATGTTGCAAAACAAAACTGGACAAAAATAGCATGACAACTTTTCATGATTCTTGGGTGTTCTGTCAAAAAAAGAGCTCTTGAAAAAAGTACTTCTGGTTGGATCACCCGTTGTAATAGTAGTACTAACTGCCTTACTCCTAGATACGCTATACACCATACAATGATTTTGGTGGAAGCTATCGAGAGCTAGAAGAGGAGGAGACTATATAACATATTCTATTCGAATAAGAGGCCTTGGATAGGCTATGAATCACAACTAATGGTCGAGGGTTTCTTGACGATGTCTCGGAACTTGCGCATATAAAACTTTTTGTATTAATTAATTTCGTATGGAGTTTCAGGGGAACTTCATAGAGAGAACATGAAAGTGAAAGGACTTCATTCCGGTTAGTTTCACAATGAGCCTCCTAAAGACATAAATACAACATCAGACATCCACTCTACCTACCAATCTATCCGAAAAAGTAGCATACTGAAAGTTTGTTAGTCAAATATGAAAATTGTTGGGATGATGATTGGCTGATGAATTTAAAAGTAACATTTTTCATGGAAAATTGACATTGATGTTGACTCTGACTGAGAGAGATTTTGTTTGGAATTTGAACCAGAAATACATAGAGCGAAGGTCTCAGACTCTATCGTTGTTGAGTGTGTTTATATCTACATTTAGCTTTTACTTATATAAAATTCATTTATGTATCTATTGGGTTAACTTTGTCGGTCTCGTGCTACATTAGTGGATCGCTCCGTAACTTTCACGATAGCAAAAACTTCTGCTCGAAATATAGTATACTATGGTGGACCGGCAAAAGTTTGCTTTATATCTAACCCTAGACAAAATATTCTCGCGCCAACTCCGTCCACCATTTTTAAGCCGTCCGTAAATATGTTATGTAGATTATTTTATGAGGATTGCGTCGCGATCTTATTTCTAATGTGCCCGATTGTATTGTTGTGTATCTATTACATATGTCTATCATCAAAAATTCAACAAAATTCATAGCCAACCGAAATTTCTTTTATTAAAAAAAAAAATACATTTTTAATTCCCTTCACTTCCTTCACATTTTTTTCTCTACCTTCTTTCTTTGCATTTTTTTTTTCTTGATTTATCGATTTTAATCGCAATTCAACATTCCACATTCGCGTTCTGCATACCATTGCGTGCTATTTTCTTCATATTTTTATGTGTTTCACCTACCCAACACCCACACAGAGGCGCATACTCCTACCTAACAACATAATGCCACGTATGTGCGTATGATTACTTGTAAGTTGACGTGTATGTATCGGCTGTTCGCGTGATTCCCTTTGCACCTACTCTCAGCTCAGCAAAACGCAATTCAGCCAATACACGTGCATGTGGTGTGGCTATGAAAGACAAAATCAGGCTACAAGCACCGACACACGCATACATGTTCATATACATGTGTATGTGCATCTAACATCGTTCTTAGGCTGCTTGGCGTCTTCGTGCGGTTCTTCGTTGGTTTTGTGTGCCGCAGCATTATCCTTCGCGTAAGAAATTTTCCTTTCGCACGATGTGGTGCAGTGTGCTTCGGGTGGGTGGCTATGCGTGCTTGTGTGGGTGTTGTGTGCGGATTGCGTGCGTAAGTAGGTTGACGATTTTGTGTATTTGGCACAACATTTCTATACAGTTTTTCGTAGTAACGGTAGTGTAGCCATATAGGTGTATGAAACACAAACACATACTTAACTGCACATATATTTGCTTCGATTGCCATTGTATTCTCCAAAGAGCCATTACTATTTCCATTACTTTTGCGTATCTTAAGCTCTTTCGTACAACAAAAATGAATATGCAGTTGCCTCTAACTGCCGCACCGACCGCTGTGAGCTTTTCAGTAACCGTTAAAACTTTAACCCGCCTGCTTCAGAAGCTTGCAGTTGTTTTTATTTTCACTTTCTTTTTTAGTCATTCTACTTGAAATTCAAAATTGACGTATTCTTTTAGTATTCTGCTCTATGTGCCATACACACTAAACAATAATGTAGTTGTTGTTGTTCAAGCTTTTAGTCTGTTTGTGTGTCGTTTTTTTTGTGAACTTGTTTTTTTTTTTTTTGCTCTGTTGCGTTTTTTGTTTTGCTCTCTGCTTTGTTCGCTGGGTCGAGGTCTTTTGCAACGAAACAATTTTGTGGTTACTTTTAGTGGCAACTTTCACAAACACACACACACACATATATATGTGTGTAGTACTGTTGGCGTTGAGCTAGTTTTTGTGGTAGCGAGTGGTTAGTGGCCCAGCTTTGGCAATTGTAGTTGTTAATACCAGTATTGTTGTTATTGTTATGGGATTTTCAACACTTTTGCTGGGTTAGTATGATATTAAGTGTGGTTTTGTTGTATTGGTTTTATGTTTTTGTGTCTTTTTCCGGAGTTTTTTAAATGACTTAATAGCTATTTCGAAGCAATATGGTTTTAGTGGCCGTCTGTGGTCTTCAAATATTTCTCAGTTTAGATAAGTACAAATAAGGTTAAGAACTTTTACTGGCAATAATTTTTAATATTTCAAGAGATTTGGGGTTGAATGGAAATTCTTCGATGAACCTTTTTTATTCGCACTCAACTAAAATAAACTACTTTGTTATAATAATAACTTTACATTTCAGAGCAGATTAATAGTTGTTCTCAAAAGTCGTATGTTTTCATTTATTATTATTACCTGAAAAATGTACATTAGAAGATCGTGTGGAAATTTCAAACCGATCGATCCAACCGTGGATGAGAAACATCTTTCACAAACTCTGTTTGAAGTTTTAAGAGCCGGTTACATTAAATTAGAAAATTCGTAAAAATACGCTCATATATCCCATTTATGTAGGTACATGCGAAGTTAGTGGTCCGAGTCGATGCTTGGATCGCGTATAAAATACGGGATACGTGCCTTCCGCCTAACACAACATGATCGATCTGCCTGGTGGCATTTCAATTCAGATACAGAATAATAGGTATTATATTTCCAATAAATTAAAAGTGTTGATTTCTTATATTTTTGAGAACACAAGCGACTTTTTTTAAACCGACATTTTCAACACCAATAAAAAAAGAAAAATTTATATTATATTTATAGTGTGGTATATATAATATATAATCCACAGTGAAAATTGACAACAGTGTAAGTTGTGAGCTTAATATGTAGACTTTACACTTCGGAGGCACTATCACGCTTTTTTAATGACTCAGCTCATTTAAAGCAATCCTTACTCTACACCTTTGTGGGAACTTCAGGGTCTGAAGATATTTTCCGGAAAGATTGGCGAACAAAGGACCAAAAACATAGCACTCTGAAGAATTATTTATTAACATTTTTATATTTTATATTTACATTTTATTCAAAGTACTGTCGATTATAATAAATAAAAAATATTGAAAAAAACCTAACATGTTTTCACCCACAAGGCTTTTTTCATGAATTTCTGCGCTTAATTATTTTAATCACATTTTTCAGACATTTATTTGTCATTTATCAGCGAAATCGAATTATGCCATGCAAAAGAATATTACAATTTCTTTGCAACAAACCTCAAACACGACAGCTGTAACACTTTTTCATAGTTTGAGCATAAGAGTACTATAATTTTTTTTTTAGTTAACTCATAGAAAAACTTTAACCGCAAAGCTAGAGCATGGCGCGATAAGGCGCACCATATGCAACATACCTGTGCAGGAATTCGGCAATGCGCTTATGCATATTAAAATACATTTTAATTTTTATTAACCGCATGTGTAGTTAAATTTTACGACTTATTCCGACAACTATGTATATGTTGCGGACAAAACTTCTTTGATTGCATTTTATAATGCCTCAGAGTCAGTTTGGATATATTTGTGTGGCAATTTTTGTTGGATGTGACATTCTGCCGAGTCGCTACGAGTAGGCGTAAACGGTGGCCATGATGGGTTTAAAATCCAGACAGGTTTTGCTGCTATATTCGTGGGAATTGGCAGGTAGTCATTTACTATGAGATGCACTCTGAGGAATGAAATCGCTCGTATACGGCTAGTTTGCTGGCTCATCAATAATGATTCGTCAGAAGGCCCGAAAGCTTGGTTAGGAGGTTTTTAGGCTCCTAACCGATAGCCAACTGGCACCAAGTGACTACTATCTGTTTCGACGGCGTATGATTTTGCTGGCAGAAAACTGGCAACAAGGGCAGTTTTTGAGAATTGACTGGTCAAGTTTTTTGGCCATGGGGACGAGGGTTTCTATGAGAGTGGCATTAGGAAATTATCCTCAAAATGGCAACTAGTCAGAGAACCAAACGGTTAGCCTTTCCTTATTTTTATTTTTGTAATATTTAGAGAAGTTCCAAATGTGTTGCTCACACAGATAGCTTTGATGTTCCAATATATCCAACAGTACTTTGAACGATTCCGTAAACACGAAATAATTTGTTGAATGATAACATTGGAATATAGTGGAAAGGTATCGTAGTTCATGCATAAAATGAGCTGAATTTCAAAAGTTTTTTACATCACGTGTGCTTCACTGCGACTACTCTGTATGAATACTTTGCAAAATACCATCTGGTTATCGGTTGATTTCAAAATATTCGTTGAATTTCCTTCGTTTATTCACCGTCATGAATTATAATTCTCAACTAAATTATAAGAAATAGCTGACTTAACCGAGTGGTTATGCTGGAACAGAAGCCAAGCGCTTATAATGTGAGTATAAAAAGAAAAAAATGCATTCAAATATGTGAAAAAAAAATTTTGCAAATATAACTATTATTCTAATGACCTTAAAAACTTCTTTTACCGAAACGAATTCGATGAACCCAGTTTTCGAGTACTCTTTCCATTAAAACAAGTCAATATTGACTTCTAAGGCCTGAACAGAGCCCGGTTTATTGACAAAAACCCATGATTTCAAATAACCTCACACGATGTAGTTAGTCTAATGGTATTAAATCACAACTTCTCGTAGGCCATTCAATGTCACAGTTTCTTGAAATAATCGAATCTCCAAACATTTCTTGCAATAATTCAGTTTTTTTGATGTGTAGGAAGTAGCACCATCTTTTTGAAACCAAATGTCGTCGGGAGCACGCGCTTTCAACCTCAGACATCAAAAAGTCGATTATCAGAGGCGCGATAACGATCGCTATTGACGGTTACGTTCTCGTCGCCATCATTTCTACGAAATATGGACTAATCATTCCACCGGTCCACATTCCAAAGACCACACCAAACTTTTGTTTTATTTTTCTGAATGAAATGACATTGAATTTCTTTAGATTAGTCTTCGTCCTAAATAAGGCAATTTTTCTTGTTTATATATCCATTGGAAAATTTCAAGATCCCATAGAGCGAAGTAATGACGCTCAGGAAGGTTGAGCGCCTCCACTTCTTGGACGCTTTCCTTTGCTGCTGGAAAAACTGTATGTATCAACTGAACTATAGACTATCTTGCGTAAAAATAAAATCTAGGGTAGTCGTTTCCTAGCAAATATCCGCTCTGCTCATAACCTTCATAATAGTTCCCTTGTTCCTTCCATATACAATACATATAAAAATCATTTGCCTCTCAAAAATTACAAATGAAGGCTATCATTGTTTCTACTTCAACTTACTTCCGTAATATGCTAACTTAAATCATTTGTACCGTTACAAATGCATGTAAATGTGTGTGTGGGTATATCTAATCGGAAATTTGATTTGACTTGCACAAACGTGCTCGAACTTCTTTAATATAGTAAACTAGCTCCTGTGGCAGCTGTTGCAACTTTTGTTTAATGCGAAAGGAAACGTTTTCATAAACTTAAATTTGCAATTTCTGCTGCCCCGAGAGGCTTAACAGTAACTGGGTTATTTGCGTATGTATGTGTGCAAAATTTTGTATAGAAAACTGCGCTGGGGCTGACCTCGTCGACTAAAAGTATGTGAGCGACAGCTGAACGGTATTGCGTGTGTGAGTGTAGTCGAGTATGTGTCTCAATGAGTATGTGTACGTGTAAATATCTTTATATTATATATACCTGTATGCACATGTGTGTRTGTGTGCACATTTTTTATGCATTTGTGTAATCAACAACGACCACACAATTTTGTGCGCGTGCTTGCCTCAATTCAAAACGGCATTTAACGGTATAACGAAATTAAAATTGTAATTTGCTGCTGTTGGAGTTCATTTCGATTGTAATTTTTTTCACCATTTCATTTTATTACAGAAATTTTACATTATTTTATTGCAGACATTTTCGCTTGTCGTTGTTCTTGTTGGCGTTGCATGTCTGGCATGCATGCTGCAATTGTAAAATGTTGTTGTTTTTGTGGATTTGTGTACTTTTTTCGCTCGGCGATTACAACACGACAGTGTTGGTGCAACATTTATACCATGCTGGCACATATTTTTCAACGTTTTCAAATTTTCTCATTTTATTTTATTTTATTGTTTGCTTTTTTGCTGCAATCATATGGGCGCTGACCACGCCCAATCACACAATAAATATTTTGTAGCATGTAGTAAACATGCCTAGGCCATTTTAAACGACAAAGCACCCACATGCTAACGTAAAAAACGCACACACATACACGCAGCGGGGCTTTTGTGTCATAATGCGCCTAATGGTAGGCTAGATTTATGAAACTGCGCTGCATTGGATTACCGTTGCTGTGATACTATGAGTTGCATTAATCGCATAAAAGGGCTGAGGCGTGCTTGAATGCGAGAATTTTGCACATATACTATACATTAAGGTGTGTAATTTTTTCTTCGTCGTTTTCGATTCGTCGTTTTCGATTCGTCGTTCTGTCTATATATGGTAAACGCCAACTAGTACCTCAGTTTTTGAGATATCGTTCTGAAAATTTGTTAACGCCCGTATCTACCTAAAATGACTGCCAAATTATCGGTATGGCTGATATTGGACTACTATAGCATATAGCTGCCATACAAACTGGCCGATCAAATTCAAGTACTTGAATGGAAAACTTTTTTGATTGACGAGATATCTTCACGAAATTTGGCACAAAATATTTTCAAAAGGAAGGCTGTATTATCTTAAGAAATTTTTCAGATCAAATAACTATAGCATAGAGCTGCCATACAAACTAGTCGATCAAAATCGAGGTCTTGTAAGGAAAACTTTTATATCTGACGATATATCTTCGTGAAATTTGGCTTGGCTTTTTGACTAAAGCAAACGTACACTAAATGAAAAAAATTTTGCGGATTGAACTACTATAGCATATAAGTGCCATACAAATTGAACTATCCATATCAAGGTTAAGATACTTTTATACCCTTTTATACCATAAGAAATACACCTGTGCAAGGTATTATAACTTCGTAGCAGCAGCAAGAAATACCACAACCTAATACACATATGCACAAACCCACATATTTGTATTTATACCAGCACAAACGTTTCATTTTCCACCAAAATTCGCCAAAAATTCTGTTATGTTGTTTGTTGTTTTTGTTGTGTGCTATGAAAATAGTAAGCATTTCCAAAAATGCACACAAAATGCTGGCCTTCAATTGGCCTAATCGATTGGCAGCAAATATACGCACACATAGGCACATATACTCACTTGAGCTTGGCATACATTTAGGCGCACACTAATTTTTCCGAAATTTCAGCTGGCTCTTGTTATTTTTGGGATTATTTTATTATTTTTGGTACTCTATTATCCACATCAATGTTTCAGTTACTTGATAAATTTTTTATTTGTTGTTGCTCTGCGGTATTTCACACATTTTGTGGCATGTTCGCGCACACAAACTCATTAGGCATATTGTTGGCAGAGATCAGTGATCGGTTTGCTGCAGGGCTTGTACTGCATTTTGTATACCAATACCTCGTAATCTGCTTTAGTGATTAAATGAAAGCGTTTGTTTAGCTCTGAGCTGTTTTGAAAACAGTTGGAATTAAAAATGCAACAACGAAGCACTTATTATATTTACACTGGTATCTGTAAATGAATTTTTAAATGCCTGCAATTGTGTGATTTTTTAAAATAAGCGCAGTGAATGGCAAAATCTGTTGGTTTAGGAGTTGAAGCCCAATGCTTAAGTGAAAAGAAATACTAATAAAAAAATATACTTAGCTCAGAAGGTCATCGATAATATTCAAAAAATTCCTTGCTTTCATACTTCATTGCAACAGACCACCAAGAAATATTTAACAGACCAAAAAAAATGTATGTCAATATAAAAGGCAATAGGTCGGAAAATAATTAACAACGCAATAACGTGCGGTAGGAGGATAATTAACACACCTTAGATCAAGCCAGCTTAGCGGACTTGCGCTAGTTACACGATGCTGCTTAATGATTCTTAAACATAATTAACATAACAAGCTCAGCATACAATTAAGAATCATAACAGGTTCTTTCCAAATAATGAAATTTCACTCCCAAATTCACTCAAGGCAAATCAATTATCAAGCACTAGCGCGTTGTCCTCTTTTACACACAGCCAAAGTCATCCGCACAATTGCTAACCAAGCGCTGAGAAAGCTGGAAAAGTCTACTTACTGTATTATACTAATAACGCCACATACATATTTATTTATTTTTATTTTTTTATCTATTATCTTCTGCATGCCTCAAATCATTATTTGGTACTGACTAAACCTACTGAGTTCACAAAGCTCACTTCTGGGGTCAACCTCTTAAAATTAGTTAATTTCCGAAAATTTCGCTTATCTTCTTAACTCAAATCGGGTTTTGGGTTATAATACATAATTTTATGATATTAATCTACATTTTTATTTAATAGTGAACATTATCTTGCCCACAATATTATTTTGAATTTGGGTAATCTTTGTGTTGCCCACAAATTTGATGCTCATAATATTTCTTACGTAGTTATTTCGTTGTTAACAAATTATAATTCTTCAGAAATTTCCACCTTTCGAAAAATCGAGACGGTCACTTGTATAGAAAAATTTTTTATGACTTATATATATTAAGGCTTAACATTTCTTCTTCATTTGCTGGCTTAAACACCGCTTTCGCGTTTATAGCCGAGTTAATAACAGCGCGCCAGTTATTTCTTCTTTTTGCTAATTTGAGATACCAAGTGCAGTCAGGTCCTTTTCCACCTGATCTGAGTTTAGATCTTCCTCTTCCACCGCTTCCAAAGACAGTTAATGAATCGAAAATCTTCAAAGCTGGAGTGTTCTCTTCCATCTGGACAACAAGGCGCAGCCAGCTATGTCAATGGCGTCTTATATCTCATACATCCCAATGTTTCATCGAATGCGAAGGATGGGTGCTCAACTGGTAATAGCAAAACCTATTTAAATCTGGTAAAACGGGGAGTTCGCTCCATACTGCTCATTTGATTTGACTCTTTGGGGATATTCGCTATGTCTTTAACCTAAAGGCAGGTAGAATTGAAAATTTAGCTCAGTGTGGAGTCGCACTGCGGCCGGGTGCCAGACCCACAGCACCTCAGAGGTTTTAGGTCGGCCTCAAAACCAACCAAGGTGGAAAAGGTGTTCCTTCCACCTGACCAATTGAAATCAAATAATACTTGCAAAAATCATGTATTATTTGGAGCGCTGCTCAACGCATTGTTTTGATCTACATATGTGCTATAAAGCACCGTGGAGTAAGGCTGTCACTGACAGGTAAACGAAAGTTGTCAACATTGACGTGCGAGCTAAGTGGCGTATGTGATTACTTTTTATTTGATAAGATATAAGGAGATATTCCGTCTTTTCTTTGTTTACAACCATATCCATACGCTTCGCTTCCTTATCCTGTCAAAAGAATGCAAAACTAGCGGCGCAGTTGTTGATGCCAATATATACCAATATCAATATCAGCTTAATATACAGTCACACTATTATACAATCTGATCAAAACCGGTCCGGACTGAAAATATGTTTTTACGTACTTTAATATCAATCCTTATCGCCTATAAAATAAACTCCTAACCCAATATAAGCATGTCAACGCTTAATCCATATTTGCTTCGCTTGTTGTAATCTTCGGCTGGGAAGGCCTTCAGAAAATTTCTAGCATCATTTCCTAATTTGTGGTAGAGTTTCAAGGTAATATTCTTAAACAAACGTATTGTAAATAGTGATGATGTGTTGAGTAAATCAAGGAACCTTACGAAGCATTCCTTTTGCGGTTGGACGTGGTTGTGTACAAGATTCTGATAGTCAAAACACTGATCAAATTGTGTTGAGCCGATCCATAGGAGATGTAGCGATCCTCTTCTATCTCTGTAATAGTTGCATGATGATTTTTAAGCACTATTCCTTTGGCTTTTCAATTCTTTCGTAATAAATAGATCCGTGAAATCTGTGTACAACTTCGAATAACGTAAGTTTTCGATGACTTCACGGCTTTCAGCGAATTTTTCCATTGGTAGCAAACAATTTGAAGCAAGTGGGTAGTTAAAATTGTTTTCATGGTAAAAATCGTTAGAACACTTTTAGCTTAGACAAATAGAAACTAATTGACATATGCAGATTAATCTTCAGATGAGCTTGAAGGGGCAAAATATGTAGGAATGTTTGATTCGAGCGCGCAGTTTAAATGGACCAGCCAGATTTGAACAGATTTTATATTCTTTAAGATACAAATGCCTACACATTTTCCTCCTTGTGTATAGTATTTGTTAAAAGTTTAATAATCTAGGCATTAATTACTCCGTTAGGTATATTAACCGCGATGTTGGCATAAGTCAATATGATCAAATATAACTCCTTGTCACTCCGGAACAAATTCATGACGCACCAAACCACGAATATCGAAAGAAACAATGAGCATCGCCTAAATTTTTGAGCGGCTTTATTTCGGGGTTTTTTTAAGTTTGGGCTCGTTTTTTCCCTTAATTCCGAAGTTTGTTAACTTGTTTGCATTACAAACTCATAAACCCATGTCTCTCCATTAATGTTGTGCCGGAAATCGCAAGACCATGTTCAAAGAGTCGTTTTGAAAGAATTCAATTTTATCGTTACGAGTCGAGCAAGAAGGAATTTCATACCCAAAATATACTTCAAAATCATTCGAACAGACTCACTAGAAATGTTGGAGACTCTTGCCATACAAACTTAACAGTCAGGATCAAGAGCTGGAATGAAAAGCTATATGAGAGGTTAACTTCACGAAATTTGTAATAATCTAAGATAATTACGCAATCTCCGAAGAAATTGTTTAAATTGAATAGGAACATTTTGTATTTAATCGAAGCTAATGTTTTTTCTTGAGATTATTTACTTTCCCCATTTTTACCCTAAGTATTTACCCCGTTCGCTTTTGCCATTAATTTAATATCCAACTCAATTTTTGGGAAAGGACGAGCTTTCGCTAATTTCCTTGAAGCGAATATTGAAATATCATCATATGTATGTATATATATGAGCCTTCTAGAAGAAAGGCATATTTGTTGAACCAAATTTATGAAACAAAATTGATTATAATTAATTTTCAAAACTTCAAGGACAGCAAGCTATAATTAACAGTTAATCATGCATATAATTTGAGCGGGCGCCACAAAATATGTTACACGTGCGTCAGTTTAACGCACATAAAAGTCGTCAATTTCAATTAAAAAGTAGAACGTGTGTGACACGTTAAGCCTTGCAGTTAAGAGAAGAGAGAGAGTGAGAGAGAGAGAAAGTGCGCGTGACGAAGAAATTAAAACCGCACATTGTTATATTTGCTAGCAGTAGCAGTAAATTGAAGTTGCCTGCGTAAACTGCAAATATATTTTGGTATATTTATGTGTGGTTCACATATTTCAAATCAACCCTGTCGATATATGCGGAGATGTAGTGACACCTCGCTCGCTCTTCACGTTTGAAAACTATGTGTTAATATACGCATATTTTCAAAGTATATTTCCGCTAACAACATTTTAGGCGTCCACTACACGCGTTAGTGTTGGTGATACTTCCGTATAACCGTCAATGCACCGCTAAATCCGCTAATTCTGCCAATCCTGCCACCATTTCCTCCGCCTTTGTTGCGACGCACAGCTTGTAGTAAGTTTCCGGTTACATTTTTGCGCGCCTGTTATTTAATTTTTGACTTTTGTTGTGCCGCAGCAATGCTGTAATGCTACTTCGCCTAAATGTAGACTAATATAATTTGTATTTTCGTTAATTTCGTGATAAATTTCGGCGAAAATAGCAAAAGTTGTGCGTAACTTTTCATGTTTTTGCTGCTAGATTTATTTTTATTATATTTTTGTTTGAAACTTTTTACCTCACTTAAAATTAGTTTAAGGGCATACTTCTTTCTTATTTAAAAATAATACTACTGAACAAGTTATGCAATCGGTTTGAAATTATTTTACGTCACGCTGGTTTAACTTTTAGATTTTGAAAAGATTGTGGTAACGTTTTGGCGTGTGCAAATGTTTAATTGGTAGAGTACGGTGCTCCGTCGAGTATATACCGATGGATATAGCTAAACCGACTCAGCTCGCCACGGCCATCAATTATATAATATATTTAAGTATATGCTTTCTTGTAAATAGTAAGTATATCTTTTGAAGCTTGTAAAAGGTGATGCATTCCCTAGTTTTTTAAAGCAAATCACACAGCAATTTCAATTTTAATGGAGCATGTTTATTATCATTCGAAAGAACATTCTTTGGCATTTATTTGTTGAAGATGATTTCTTTCAAATGTTGGCCACGGTTACGTTTCAGATTGTCCATTCGTTGTGTCCGATCCTCGATGAACATTTTGAGCATTTCGATTTGTATCCGGCAAATGAAACGCATGATGGTTTGCTACAAAGCCTGAATCGAAGCGAAGTTCAGACTTTACATATCCCCACAGGAAAAAGTCAAACGGTGTGATATCACACGATCTTGGTGGCCGTTGGACGACTTGTTAAGATCAAATGTCGCCAAGATCACGAGCTTCAACTTCGGGCGTCAAACAGTCGGTTATCATGAAACTTGGAATTTTTCAAGAGCTCATAGAGCAAAGTGGCTTCAGTTCGTGCACAAGTTGTATTTTGTACGATTTCAATTTAAGATTTCAACGTAAAATGCGCCAACTAGATACATACGAAGAGTCCGAATTGCTGCGAATGGCGCCGAATCGACTTTCGACTTTCGACGGTCACGGTTTCTATGTTTTCTGCATTGTGTGCTGGAAGGAGTCTATTAAGTCGAATATTGTCCAAAAAATAATGCTGAGTCAAGGTGATGTTGCCAATAGTTCGCTCAGTAGGCCGATTATGTTGATGAAAGGATGGAGCGAAGTTCGTGAAACACATTCCCTACAGAATGATTTTCGTAATAAGTTTTACGATTTGTAAACGTTTTTCAGGCGAAAATCTTTCCAAGATTAAATACCAAACAATAAGTTTTAGAGAATGTCCTGTAAGAACACTTACGATTGCGATAAGGTGAACCTGGCTCAATACAAATATTTCAGTTGATCACCGTCGTACTACTTAAGGCTGTGAAGTCCTCGGACAGGAGCTTGTTTTCAAGCAAGATTTGCTAAGTTCACACAACGGGTTCTAACTAACGAAACCGAAATTTGGGAAAGTTTTTATACATAGAATTTACTATATAAATTTTTGTAAACTAAAATTTTAAACAGGTGGCAACCCTTCTCAAAGATAACTTGTAAAAACATATTTTTAAACCTATTTACTATATATGACAAATATAATAGTATAAAATTTATATGTAACATCGATTAATTAAAAAAAATTGAAATAGGTGGCATTACCTCTAAAAATTATTTTTAACTGATAACACGGCTCTTTCTTGGAAAGTGTACCTATATTTCAATAATTTTAAAATTCATTTAAAAAAGTAAAATCTATAAACAGATGGCAACGCTGGTAAAATAAAAAAATGCAGTTTTATTAGCTTCCCCGCAACTTAGCTTCACATTATGGTAAATTGTCTTATTAAAAATATAGCCACCGGGAATCTTTCTGGAATCCCACTATTTGGAGGACATACTGAGATAACTCATTTATAATATTAATTTAAATATTTAAAAAATATTTAGAAGATAACCAYTCTTAAATATATTTTTAGTTGTGATATTTATTGAACCGATTTTAGCATGGTTATAATACTTTTATTATATTAGTTTTTTTGAATAAACAAAATTTTAAATAGGTGGCAACTTTCATAAAAATATTTTTTTATCAATATACTTTCTCTAATCGCTTTGGTAGCAGCGGCAAATTTGAGGCACAAATTTCAACCGGATGGCAACGCTCTTCGAAAATAAATGCAATAGTTTCTATAGCATACCTTCTGTTTTAGTCCCATTTTGTGGCAATTTATCTATTCAAAAATATAACTGCCATAAATCTTTCTACAAACTGTTTATTGTATTGTCATACTTTGGTGTTAGATGCCCAGATCTAATTAGGTATACATAGTATTAAAAAAGATTTATGGTGGTAGAAGTCAACTTTTCTCAAATCGATTTGTAACTGTTTGCTATCAAAAGCTTTTTAAATGGATACCCATATTTCAATAACTCGAATATATTATAAATTTTATTGAATACAGTCTTTTAGTTAGGTGGCAACATTTTTCGAAATAATATTTTTATCAGCAGCTGTCTTAACTCACTTCAAAGCGCAGTGATTTGTTGTTATATTATACATTTTTTATGTAAAATTTTTAAACAGGTGGCAACCTTCTAACTTTCTAGTTCTATAATTCTTTATCTCATTATCAAGGAACACAATAATTCTTACCATCGCTGCCGTCTACATTTTGCTGATTAAATATAAACTATAAAAATAATATTTCTTAAACATGTGGCATTCTTCGAATTACATTTTTTATCTCGGTATCAAAGAGTCAACTGCTCTCAAACATATTTGTAAATGCTTGTTATCAAAAGCTTTTTAGATTAATAGGCATATTTTAATAATTCACATTTATTATCAATTTTATTGAATACAGTTTTTTAATTAGGTGGCAAAATTTTTCGAAATAATATTTTTATCAGCAAGCGGTCTTAACTCACTTCAAAGCACGGTGATTTTTTGTTATGGTATACATTTTTGAAGTAAACATTTTAAACGGGTGACAACTTTCTACTTTCTTGGTTCTATAATTTTTTAACACATTCTAGGGGAGTAAAATAAATATATTACGATCGGTTCCTTCAACAGTTTGATGAGTAAATGTATACTATAAAAGTACTATTTTTTTTAAACAGATGCCAATCTTCAAACTTCATATTTTCTTTTGTAATATCATATTTTTCTCAGAATCAAAACTATTATTATATTCGTATCCAACTCCACCTTGCTTATTAAATTTTATTGAATAAATATTTTTAAATTGGTGGCAACCTTTTTTAAAATAAAATTTTCATCAGCAATCTGTGTTAACTCATTTCAAAGCGCAGTATTATTAATTTTTGTTATGTAATAAATTTTCGAAGTAAGATTAGGTTTAACAGGTGGCAACGTTCTAATTTCTGGGTTCTTTAATTTTGTAAGTAATTTTCAGGGAAGAAAAAAATATTACGGCCGATTCCGTCCGCACTTTAATGACGAAATGTATTACTGTAAAAAATACTAATATTTTAAACAGGTGGCAGTCTTCGAATTTTTTTTTTTTTTGTTTTTTTTTTTTTTTTAATATCATATTCTTCTCAATATCATAATTATTAGTATATTTGAATCCGTCTCCACTGTGCTGACTTACGGTATACTATAAACTAAAAAATTAACAGCTGGCAACCATTTAACCTTAAAATATTATAATTTTTGTATCTCAGTATTAATAAAATTACATCCGTCTCACTTTGTTGACTCACTGTACACTATAAAAAATAATAATCTGTTTAGACGGATGGTTGCCACACTAGCTTCAAAATTTTATTATTTTTAATTTCAGTTTAAAAAAATTCAATAAAATGTAAGGGTTGAATTCGTCTTCACTTTTCCATTATACATCTCAAACGTGACGCAATTTTGTTGCGCGATATATTTACGTTGCAGTTCTTCAATTTTATAATCACATTCAAAGTAGTTTCACTACAATCAGTTTCATTTAATAACAAATAAATGTTCACTTGTGAGCATATTAGCATAATCTCCACACAGTTGTGTTCCCATTTATTTTCTTTCTACATATGCTTATATATGTACACACATCCATACACATATCTACACTTTCTCTCATGGTAGTGCATTGCACTGCAGCACAAAGTGTAATTAGTATTGTATGAATAATTCGATTAGAGATTTCCAAGTAAATATATATAAAGCAAAATAATCACAGCTGCATAAATAATCGCGTATTTTTCTTACTTTACAAATTAAATAAGTTTTCTCGTTGATTGCTTCTTAATTGCTCATTATAAACAAGCACATAGAGTATTTCTATGCGATAATGTTATTACTCCGCAAATTTGTTATTATTTGACTTTTGACTCAATGTGAACACTACGGTCGTACATACAAACATATCTACAAATTTATATATACACAGTTACTGGCGTGAGTTAATTCTAATGATTCATTCGCCGTTTTGTCGAGGTTTCCGCAATAAAATCGAAAGTGCATACCAAGCTTGTTAGCCTAGTAGTTGGTTCTGAGAAAGCGCGGTTTTGTTTTGGTAGTTGAAGATAAACGAAATTCTGTGGTGAATATGTGTGATATGGATATACAAATACATATATACTATAGGTATGATTTCTCGACAGATGTTAAAATTTTCTTGAGAATATTTGTAATGTAACATTTCTTATATTTATTGCGAATTCGTGATTTTCTTTCTCTTATTGCATTAAAGCTTCAGTAACTTGCAATTTTGTGTGAAAATAATATACATATTTAATTACTACTAAAGCCACTTAACACCATTGTTGCGTTTTTATTTTATTTCTTGTTTTCTATATTTTTTATTTTGAGTTTAGATGAACAGAAATCGAAGATTATAGTATGGTTTTGATAATCTTACTCTCAAAATCTTATACTCAAAGATTACATCTAATTCTGTCTACACTCCACTGACATCCCTTAGTATTACAACATACAATATTGCTCGCAATAAATTCACATCTTTAGTTCTACTACAATAAAGTGGCTCGGGAGTGGATTTATTCCATTCAGTGTTAATGCTAAGTTTAACATTAATTTAATTTTAAAATTGGTGAAGTTAACCCTTTTAATAATACTGTATCTTTGGAGAAGAGTCAATGGTATTACACCCCTCAATATGCTGCTTCCACCGCCGTGAGACCAAGATATTTGACCCTATTAGTCATCTTTACCTCTCTGCTACCAAGTTTTAAGTTTCTGAGGCCAAGCAGGACCTACATCTCGTAAACGGGACCGTCTTAGCTTATATTAAATTTGTCGTAAGAGTTTAGAGTGGGTTAAACTAGTAAATACTGAAGGTACTTGTTATAAGGCCAATGTGATTTATACAAAGTTTCTATGTATAGTTTACCCTATTTATAAGATCAATGTAGTTTCTATTATTTATAGATTCTTATGAAAATTCGATACTTTAAGTTCAAAAATATTTTGTTTGCCTTTTTAACAGGTTTTTTTTTTAATAATTTTGAGTTTTTTCCTTTCTTTTTTACTGTAAAACAAATTAAATTCTTTTGATCAAAGAAAGTCTCTCTTAAAACCTACAGACATACATACACGAATACTTTTGTTTACTATCACTTGAAAAAAATATTTAAAAGCTATTTGCCTTAGCAAAGGTTTGATAAAGTATTTATTTCTCAACACTCTGTTAATATATGTACATTACGTTGAGCAGAAAAGAATTATCCTGCAATTAATGGATTGAAATACTTACAGATAAACATATTTTTAGCTTAATTCTAAAAGTTGTCGGTTAGGATTCGAATTTTCAAAGAAATAACCGCTAAAAAAGCTACTTTTATTAAAAATTTTATAACTTTGGAAGAATGTAGGGCAAAATATTGCAGATGGCAGATTCTGGTAAAGCAACCCACTGAATCTACTTTAGGCGGATTTTTTCAATAAAGAAAATTTGAAGGAAGGCGAAAAATACTTTTTATCGTGATTTTTTTCCGGAAACGAAGAAATCTGTCACAGATAGACTCGATTATTCTTCTTAAATTATCTCAAATCCAAAAACCAAATAAAATCATTATTGCTACTACTCGAGCTTTTGAATTTTGACTAAATGTCGGCTATTCAAAGAAGTCGTTATTTTATAAAAAAAAATGTAAACTTCACAGTGGCTTTAAAAAAAATCGAAGGTTTTGTTAAAATTTGATTTCTTCGAGCATTACCAGGGAAATATGTATATCTAAGAAGCTCGTGACAAAATTACAAGTCGATCGGAAAAATTTTTTCTCCAACTCTGAAACTTAAAAATCTCGGAGAATATTTTCAAACAAATGACGAATACAACGTATAGAATATACAAAGTATAGATTTTTTTTTTTTTTTTTTGTAATTTGATATGACCCATTAAACTAAATATAAATTTTTTCCAAAATGGAATACTTTTAATCCATAAACTCGATATAAGTTTTGTTGACACACCGTAATATAATATGTACATATGCACGCTTTTTATTTATATATCTCTATGACTCAACTAAGGCAAACGAGGAATTCGACTATTCATAACTGACTTAGAATACCTTCAAATATTTTAAAATTAATATTCCACTTAAAAACTTTTGTAAAAAAAAAGCTCATTTAATTTTACTAAATAAAACATATGTTTATTTTAGAATCATTTTGTACAATTTATGCAGACGTATTTATATTGATGCTAAAAGTTTATTAAAAAAATTGTTTGTCACAAAATTTATGTTAATTTTTGCACGATGATTCAGCTTCAAAGCTTTTACAATAAAAGCAGATTTAATTTAGCTAACAATATATATTCAATTTTGATTTCTTTTGCATAAATTATGAAAACTTATGCATTACAATAAATTATAAAAAAAAAAAAATTGTTTTGTCTTTAAAATTTGCTTCAAAATTCTTTGTAAAGCGGTTTTTTTTTTCATAACATTTTTTATGCCATGTATTTACAATACTATATATCAATACATTTCACTTCACTTACTATGTATTATATAAAATTTAAACATATATGTGAAAGTATGTGTATACTTTTGTCTTTTAAATTCACTTTAAAAAGGTTACGCTCTCCTTCAAACGTCAGTGCTCTCCCGCACATAACTCCCAGCCTTATTGGCCAGCTGATTCCTTTCGCTGTGATAACGCTCCACATCCATGAAATCGTAGAGTGTCGCCGCCAGAGAGCCCTCTTTCTCGCCGTGCCGTTTGGCTGGCGTAAACATATTGTGATTAACAGCCTCCACTGACTTTTGGGCAGCAGTCTCCGTTACCAGCGTTTCCTTGACTTGCTCCTCCTGTTCGACTGCTGGCTGCACCACCTGTGTGTGCCATACATAGTTGTTGCTGTTCTGCGTCTGTGATTGCACAGCCGATAGCTTCAACTCGAGCTTGGCGCTGCTTATGTAGATCTTTGGTTCATCGCTTTTGAAATCGGCTGGTGTGGGTGGTGGTGTGGCGGGCATGGACGCGGGATAGCTGGCTACGTCGGCGGACATTTTTGTATTTTTTTTTTTTATTTTTTTAAATTTTAATTAATTTAATATTGATTTGTTGAAGAAAAAATTAGTCTCAAGTATTTTTTGTTTCTATTTGAAGCACTCGCGTTTCAACTCGGTTTACAAGCGCTCACCGCTATCGCTACCAACTCGCCGACGTTTCTTTTGTGACTAACTGACTCACTGGCTTATGCGTGCAGTGGCGAGCGTTCAGTGTGGTTTTGCGCTTGTGGATTGTTGTTGGTCGTTTGTAAATGTTTTTTTGATTTTTTTTCGAAGTTCTGCATTTGGGCGTCGCCGTCAACGCGTTGGTATGTTTACGCTTTAATGTTGTTGGCTTTTTTATATATTTTTTGTTGTTGATATCGTCATCAGCGTCGTTTGTATTCAAAGTGGCTCGTTTTACTTGTGAGTTACTTTTATATTTTTTTATATTATTCTGTAGCATTTTAATATTCTCGATTTATCTTGAAGTGTTTGTGAATAATCATGTAGGCAATCGATAGGCTTACAAAGACTAAACGCTGGGTTATTTAGTATTTAAGATAATAGGGTATTATGATATTTCGCCGAATCCCCGTACCCCATGCTTTCCGGTTTTGACACTGTTTCGAGACCTTTTGGCATTATCCCTGAATTTCTTTATGTTACATATGCAGCTAATATAATACCTTTTTTCCATGAAAATGTTGCCTCATTTTATGACATTATATAAATGCATCATTATACCTTGTAACAATATTTTTTGGTGAGACTGACCTTCTGACTGATCTCATTTCAGAGTCCTTTCATATTTGCTAGTTAAGTAAAATATTCCACCACTCACTGATGAAAATTATTTCTTTCTTATCTTCCAATTCTCAGTTACAACTATTTCAGCAAAAAGTTACTGAACCTTTAAATATTATTATGTCTGTATATACGTTGTTCTGACCTTTTAATATTGCGTTAAACCGATCCCTACATACTGGCATCAAACGAAGTAGGTATCATCTTGAGTTATGAAGAGCCAGCTGCTAATACTAATTTAGTGAAATGGTGAAAGAACTTATGGGAAATCGGATAAATTTCTTGCACTTCTTATTTGCTAAACCATCTCTACGTAAAATTCTCTATAATAATTTTATCTAATCTTCAGATCCTGTAACAACTATTTATTGATCCAGATTATATTGATATTATGGAGTTCTCTACTATATGTTATATAAAAAACTATCCAAAAACTACCATCTTTTAAAAAAGTATTACATAGTTCTTTATTCTACTTTCACTCTATTTTACCATAATAATTCTTAATAGGATCCTAAAAGTATCGCTTTTACCCTTTTATTCAAAAGTAGTGTCGCTTTGAATCATTTCAGGCGTTGACTTCATTGCTCAGCTTCATCTTGAGTGGTGTTTTAGAATATCTGAAAACGTAATTTACTGGCATTTGGGAAAAAGTAAATCAACCCTCAAGACAATGTTAGATGTATAATGAAATTGGTATAAGGATTCCGCTGCTAAACTTCTTGTTAGCTTAAAAAAACAAGTAAGATACGCTACTATACTTGTAGAACAAGTCAGTTGAATAGTATACGGCCTACCGTAGTAAAAAACATTTTATTCAACATAGTTAATTGAAAGGAGATACCCTTATAACGCGGTCCTTAAATTTTTCGATATCATTTTTGTATTAAAATGTGCCATTTGCTTCGAAATAGATCTCAGTTTCGGTGATCGCCATTTCATTCGACGAAATTATTTTCCTAGCGACCATTCTTTTGAGTTCTGAGAATATTGAATAGTATCTGGGAGCCAGCCGACTGCCCAATTGGCTGATTTTTGCTATGGTTTTCACAGACTTGTTGCATTGGCTTGGTGGAACAGCACTTTTTTGTTCTTCAAATGCGGCCAATTTTTCGGCGATTTCGTCCTTCAAACGGTCCAATATTACTTTGTAATAATGGTCCCTCTTTTTTCAAGGTACTAAATAAAAATATGCATCGCAAAGTACAGACGTCATAAATTTGCTGGCTGACTGTTGCAGCCTTTCTACGCTCTGGAGCGTGTTGATCGTGCGCAGTACATTCGGCTGTCGATTAAACTTAAGAGTAAAATGATGAAGCCATGTTTCATCCATTGTCACATATCGATGGAAAAAGTCGCTTTTCTTACGCTTGAACATCTTCAAACTCTCGCGTGGCACCAACTTAGCACAGAGCTTTTCTCATACAAAAATATTCATACGATATGACATACACGTTCAGTTGATATCTTTTTAGTGCCTGCTATCTCAAACATTTTCACTTTATGGTCATTCAAATAGATATTGTGAACATTTGTAAAAAAATATTTCTTCTGAAAGGTATTGATTGTAATAAAAGCTTTAAAATCGACGTTATTATCAAATATCTTTTATGAAATATGCATTATCTAATCCATCTGATATAAGTCGATCGGTGCAGTCTTCCGGAGAAACTTTCCTCATCCATTCTGACAACACTGTTTCGAGAGAAAAGAGTTTAACATTTTAAGCTCCAAAGATAAGGAATTCATTAAGAATATTATTCTCTTTATTTGTATATATGCACATATGCTCATTCGAAATACATATACATATATCAAACAACATCGGCTATTTGAAATTCATAAGTGGATATAACCAGAGAACATAAAAGCTTCATAAGAGCTTCTTATGTTTTCTGATATAACCCTCGATCCTGTGGTAATTTTAACTCCTCTATATCTTAAGTAAAATATACACAAACTGATATTAATAAAATTTTGACAATATTTTCAACATCTCAAGGTCGTGTTCATAATATTCTAACCTATCAAACAAAATTACAGACAAAACGATCAAGCCTAAAACATATACTTTGACCCATCGTTTTGCCTTCCACTGACCCTATCCGAACCACCAACGAAACAAAAAAATTAAAAAACAATAAGAAAAGAAATACAATACAACAACAACATAATTTTTGCACGTTCAACATACAAGTACATATGCGGATCCACTTCAAGTCAAATTAAATTATTTTTAATAAAATTTCATACACGTTCTTTGCACACTCAGCGCATAGTCAGCAACGGTGAGCAACAACAGCAACAAATAGTAGTAGGGCAAACACAGTAGTAAACAAAGAAAAAAAAAAACCACTAACAACAACAACAACGCAAATGAAGCGAAACACCTTAACAAAACAAAACGCTAAGAAACAAAACGAGTAAAAAAGTCAAAGTCAAAGCCAAATAGAGTGTGAGAAAAGCAAAAAAAGAACAACAAACAAACCCAACAATAACAAATAAAGCACTCATTGCTTATACGCTTGTCACGGCCAACTTTATCATTATCACCGCTAATATGAATAGCGTCAGTCGCTGAGCAACCACACCATCTTCGCAATAACAAAAAAAGTATAAAAAATGCAACAACAACAATCCYAACAACACCAAGTCATGCATATGCGCTCGAATGTGTGAAGTCCCCACAGCACAACACCTACGCCACTTTGCTGAATTATGTATTTCGTACAACAAACATAGTAAAAACAACAACAACATTGCAAATTTGCCATTCACATTTGTTGTGCTTTCGTTGACTACGGTAGTACAGTGGCGGCTCCACTTTTGGTGCTGTGCGCGCAAATTGAGAGTGACAGTAAAGCTGTTTTGAATATTCAGTAGATGATTTTTTTGTTGTTGTAATTTTCAGTTTCCTGCGTTTTTATACCCGGAACCGGGTCACGTGTATTTTCAGACGCTGTTCAGAGTCAATAGTCACTTACTTTTTGAGATATCGACCTGGAATTCAGCAGATGCACTTTTCTCGCCAAAAAGTTACTTTTATGTCGGAATCGAATGGATGGGATCGTTATAGCATACAGCTGTCACACAAACTGATCGGTCAAAATCAAGTTCGTATATGGAAAACTTTTCTTTTTGACAAGATATCATGGAGAAATTTTACAAAAATTTTTGTAAAAAGTGAAACTATAATCCCTTGACATTTTGTTCAGATCAGACTGCTATAGCATATAGCTGTCATACAAACTCATCAATCGAAATTGAACTCGGGTATGGAAAAGTTTTTTATTTGACAAAATATCTTCACGAAATTTTCATGAATTATTATTTAATGCAACGGTACAATCTCCCACGATATGATTCAGATCGAACTACTATAGCATATAGCTGTCATATAAACTCATCAATCGAAATCAAGTCCTTGTATGAAAAATCTTTTAATTGACGAGATATCTTCACGAAATTTGGCGTGGATTATTTTCCAAGACAACGTCATAGCCTCCGAACAAATTGTTGAGATCAGACTGCTACAACATAAAGCTGCCATAAAAACTGACACATATAAATTAAGTTCTTATATGAAAAACTTCTTTATTTAGTGAGCAATCCTCTCGAAACTCGGCACAAATTATTGCCTAAAGCAGCGCTATAATACCTGAAAAAACTGTTCAGATCGAATTACTATAGCATATAACTGTCATACAAACTCATCAATCCAAATCAAGATAAATGTATTTTTATACTCTTCCATGCTATAAGAAATTCAATTGTGTAGGGTATAACTACGTTATAGCCGATTTTATAATGTTTTTATATTTTTGTTTCTAGTTTTGATTTTTTATATACTTTTTTTTTTTTTTGCTTTATGTTGCAGCTGCTCATGTCATATGCCATGCGTTCTTATGCGACTGGCTTGCCATTGCTTTACGGCTTCGGCGCGCAACACCTACAGCGCTTCATATATTTGTATTTCTTATTTATTTATCTCTTGTTATTGCATTTTTTCGCTTCTCTTGAAAAACCAATCAAAATATATTTATGAGTTCGCCTCGCATTGCTTGCCATAACAATTTACGTTTCTTTTTTCCCGCGTCTCAACATATTTTACTCTTTTATTTTGCTCATATCAACTTCAAGCGCTTTCATATGCTCTGAATTATAAGTAATCATATAATCTCATATTTGTATGTTTTAATAAYAATAACAATTTTTGACATATGTACTCGCTCGTAATGTGAACTGAACTTGTGCGCTACAGTTAAACGATGAGTCATTTGTGGCTGTCAGATAATTTATGTGCGTTGGGTGGCGTGGTGAATCGCTGCCGTTCCATTTAGCGACTATTATTGATATTTTCATTACAATTACAAATGTATAATTTACAACTGTATTAAAAAATGTTTAAGTAATGATACAAAGTTGCAAAATCTATGGAAGCTGAGAAGACTTACGTCGACATTCTGTTATTTCTATTGCATATTAGTCATTACCGAAGAGAGTTGCAGTCTTATTGGTTATGTGAGTCATATATGGTACACTATAACTTATGTGAGTCATATATGGTACACTATAACTTATAGGTATTACTACTATTGAGAAACTGCCTAATTGTATAAATGTATGTAGGCCTATCTAAAACCACGCTATTGAGCCATTTACGAGAGAGCCAACAGTGTCTACAAAGCACCGGATTTAAATTCTACCATTATCGATGTATAAATTCTAACCTTAAATTAATCTTATTACTCATAATTTTCTATCTTCCTTAATTAAGAGCCTAATATTACGTAAATTACTAGTCTTTAAGTTTATCGAAACCTAAGACTTAAAAAAAGGAAATTCGATCGATAAATCTTTTAAGAATTGTATTATTTGCAGACTACAACATAACCTAGACTTCTTCTATGCTAACAAAAAACATAATAAAGCGTGGTAGCACCGCTTTTGAAGAACTTTCCATTTTTGGAAATTTTGCCAAAATGCATTTGGGGTTCCCATTTATTAATTTTTCTCTTTCCTTCATTTCTCGTTCTTACACAAATCGAGTGGCGCACCTTGAACTTAAAACATAAACCAATGTCTTATAATATTTTTAGTGCAACAGATTAGAGGCGGTCTTATATGATGTTAAATAAAAATATCGAAATGACGTGTGCTTCAAAGCTAAATTCACTACTAGATATATTCGGTTGTTGGAACAGATTCTTTACGGAACAAAAATTAAGTATGAAGTAAAAAACAACATCTTCAAGTATTTAAATACAATTCCTTATTATCACCCACAAAATGAACTTCTGATGTAACAAAAGCATTTCCAAACACATGTTAGAAGTCTCGATTGGGATGGCCTTTAGTATCTTCATTGAAGTGTGTTTTCGGTTTCACTCATTTCTTGTTTGGTATTCTAGATTGTTAACCATCGATGTCGTTTTCTTGGTCCGAGACTAGCTTCACGCTTCATACCCAAGAACCAGCCAAAATGTGTTGAAAGTGACAAAAATGAAGGAATATTCTTTGATATCACACATCTGTAATACCATGATGATAATTTCCCAGCTCTGTTTCTTTTACTTTTTCGATTTTATCGTCAATAACAGTGATGGACGAACCACTCGCATGAAGCTACGTGGGTTTTCTAGGGTAGTTTTTCTAAATTTTTAGGCATAAAAAATGTATTTAAATATTTTATTACAAACATACACATTAACAAAGAAATTCGGAAGTTTTTGGAAAGAAATATTTTAAACTCGGCCATTTCCGGAGACCCCTCGGAAAAAAGATGCGCGCGCGTTGGCAGGATTTAAAGTGAAAAACATACGTGTTTTAGTTAAAACGTTGACTTAGAGCTTGGCTGAAGTAAAAAAACTGAAAATTGGATTTTTGGTAGAAATTGGATTTTGGTAGACAGAAAAAAAAAATCCATGAAAATTTCAAATAGTTGTAATCGAAAAAAAAAAATCCTTCGTCCAAGTCCCTAAAAGTAGTTCTAGTGAAATCTTGCCAATCGACTTCAAAACACAGTTTCGAAAAAAACGCGTTTAAAGACGGCGCAGTTAGCCTATCTGTAGCTGGACTCGAGCGCAGAAGTTCTCAAGACTGTATTCACGAAACTATTACTTTGATCAAATTGAAAATTTAGGGCAATACTTTAGATAGGTTGTAGAATTTAATAAGACAATAAAAGTGTTGATATTTTAAAACTCGTAAGCCCATCTATCCACTTAACGACCGTCATGATATACTCGTAGTATACTATCCAAATCATTCCTACAACATTTTTAATGGTTTCATAGCCGTGATCCCATTGAAAACACAAAATATATAGCAAACTTAACAAAGTGTTACAACCGCCTCGGAGGTAAGTATATCTAGTAGTTGGTTTCTTCATCCATTTATGATCGATTTTTCTTGTGTTATAGTTCTTTATAGCATTAAGAAAAACTGTCCATGTGATCTAAATGCATTTTGTCTATACTCAATCATATTTCATTGCATATAACGTTCAAAAACCGAGGAGTTGAGAAGAATTTTATAAGCATGAGCCTTACTAGCTCAGTCCCAAAATTATGGTACATAGTATAGTAACACTTACAATAGACCTAACATATTGTATATTTACTAAAATAAGTAATTTGATTATTTTATTTAGTAGCTATTTTATTAATAAGGAAATCACACATCCATAATATTAGGTGTAAGCTTTCTCGATTAACAGAAATTCTTTTAAAATTGATCAAAGTTGATCTTAGCCATTATTATATTTCTAATACTTCCAAATTATTGAGCGTTATTTTATCATTATCAGTAGTTCTTGAAATCCCCCATAAAATATTGCATATACCTTAATACCAGTATTACTACCAATATAATTGCAATAAAACCTCCATTACTTAATTTAAGATTTAATTTATTACTTAAATAAATAATTGATTGCTATAAGTGAGTTTGATAACTAATTAAACAATATTGGTTATCGTACACAAGTACTCAACTTTCTCAAGTACACAAGTAGTATAACTATTTTGTTCAGCATTTAGATTTATTCTTTGATTTATTTTATTGATAAGTTATAGATGAACTAAATTGGAGCTAACAGCTTGTATAATTGTCGAGGCTTATTAATGAAACCGAAAGGTTGTTTTTCTAAAACGAAAGTAACGAACAAACGACATGTCATATAAGCAGACACGAAACTTACAAAGTGGCAAATCGAACAAACAGTTGATATCATAAAATTATTCTCAAATTACATGAGGAAAATAAATTTTTATAATATTTTAATGAGATATCTATAATATATATCTATATGAAATATGGCGAACAAAAGTGGCAAAGACGGTCAACAAAAAAATATATAAATCAGTTGGGACGAGCTGCCATTTTATTACTTAATGTAATATCTCAGCTACTTCTTTTAATAAAACTGTAACGAATTTCAGCAAGCAAAAATGTATACTGGCGAAACATAAAATATGTTTCATTAATGTCTAACGCATAAATACAAGCTACATTAAGTTTTGATGCAATTATTTTACATAACAAGTTTCAGTAAAAAAAAGTGTGCATCAAGAAACATATGGAAAGAATTTGCTACCAGAAACAAGTTTTTAGAAAGCTTTAGAAATCCAAAGTAATAAAACAGCTAACTAAAAATTAACCTAAATGTCATGAAACATTTTCTAGGAAGAACTGGAACTAGTTGGTGCTTAGTGTCAGTATATTTGTTAGGGAACTGTCTACTTTTGTTTTTTTTTAATTTTTAGTCCGGTATTTCTGTAACCGAAGAACCGAAAGAAAGAAAAACTAAATTTATGGTGACAAATATTTTAAATATTTTTCGAACAAGCAGCAGTTTATATTGCTACCAAAAATATATAAATAAACTTCACTGAAATTTGCCATATGACCTTCGCACTGCAATAGTCACGAGTTCAAGAAACATAATTTGGTGAAAAATGCATTTAAAGTTTTACATGAACGCGTGAGAACTTGAAAGAACCCTTGACTAACTAGCAAATAACTCGAAAAGTATTTATCGAATTTACTTTGATTTTTCAGATAATATTTTTAACTTATTCTACTTTAAGTAAATTCAAAAGAAAACGATTTTTTAAAATTCTCACAAGTTTTAAACCCTAGTCTCAACTTTTTTAGAGTGTAGGCTGCATTAGCATAAGTTTCTTCGAAACTTACTTTCAACGAGCAAGGTTAGAATGCAGTGACTAACAATTGTTTGTATTCCGAAATTTTATATGGTATATATATTTGACAGGATTATCAAAAGATTTCATCTGTCATTTGCGCGTTTTAATCGGGGTCAAATCAGCCGCTCGATGGTTTCGGTAAATTAGCTCGGTGTTTATTAAGTGCATCGACACTGCCTTTAATTATACTCTCGCAACAAAGTTGCTAAAGAGAGTATTATAGTTTTGTTCACATAACGGTTGTTTGAAAGTAATAAAACTAAAAGAGTTAGATATAGGAGTTATATATACCAAAGTGATCAGGGTGAGGAGTAGAGTTGAAATCCGGATGTCTGTCTGTCCGTCCGTCCGTCTGTCCGTCTGTCCGTCCGTCCGTGCAAGCTGTAACTTGAGTAAAAATTGAGATATCATGATGCAACTTGGTACACCTATTTCTAGGCTAAGTTCGAAGATGGGCAAAATCGGCCCTCTGCCACGCCCACAAAATGGCGGAAACCGAAAACTTATAAAGTGTCATAACTAAGCCATAAATAAAGATATTGAAATGAAATTTTGCACAAAGGATCGCATTAGGGAGGGGCATATTTGGACGTAATTCTTTTGGAAAAGTGGGCGTGGCCTCGCCCCCTACTAACTTTTTTGTACATATCTCGAAAACTACCATAGCTATGTCAACCAAACTGTATAGAGTCGTTTCTTTCAGGCATTTCCATATACAGTTCAAAAATGGAAAAAATCGGATAATAACCACGCCCACCTC
>NW_017534542.1:136749-151035 GCF_001853355.1 Bactrocera latifrons | reverse complement strand
AAAATGGGCGTGGCGTCGCCCACTTATGGACCAAAAACCATATCTCAGGAAGTACTCTACCGATTTCAATGAAATTCGGTATATAATATTTTCTAACCCTGATGACATGTACCAAATATGGGTGAAATCGGTTCACAACCACGCCTGAAATCTCGGTTATCACTTTATCATGCGAGAGTATAAATTGTTCGGTGACACCCGAACTTAGCCCTTCCTTACTTGTTTTTGGTTATTATTTGTATATCGTGATTAAATATATCTTAATCAAAGTAATGCTTACCGCCAGACACTCAACGTCATTTCAAATCATTCATCGTCATTTCACCCACTCACTACCTTTATTCACTGATTAGTACATATTTCTCTTGAAGTTTCATTATCAAATCAGTAAAAAGATTGATTTTGATAACTTTAACTATTAAATATATAAACTCAACATTTCTGATGACATCATTTTATACCACAAACTCAAGATAAGATGTTTAAATATAGCGCTATAGCTTATCATTTGACATACCTTCTTTCGCTTGAATAAATATTATTTTATGTTTATGTTTCAAAGTTTGTTGTGCCAGTGAATAACTAAATATTCGCTTATTTGTAAATCTGCGACATAAACAATAAGCACTTTATGACATTGTCTTATCAAGTGCCAAGCATGATTCAGACACAAAATTTCTAAAAATATTTGCGAATGATAAAAACTCAGTAAAGCGCATCTAGGGTATGGTTAAGCAAATATTTGTAGAGTGAAATGAAAACAAATAAATAAAATATAATAAAATAAAACTTTAAACTATAGTAATACTCTGCAAGACTTCTTCGTTCAAACAATGGTTGACAACACTTCAGACTTTATCGGTATTGTTCTATATTTTTCGAAATAGAAAAAAAGGTTATGTAATGTGCGAGACTTCATTGATTTGAGTGGTTTCTTCTCTCTGTCTCTCTTCCCTCTTTAAGTGTGCTAAAGTGGATGTGTAAGTATTCAAGTGAGCTATGGAAATTACTTTTGCTGTGGCAAATTAGTATATCTTAGCAAGAGTCTAACCTTTTCACCTTTTTTTATAGTTAACATATAGTACAGGGTCCGGCACTTGACGTAACCAGTTTCAGACCGTTCGCGCAGCTGTCGCACTTTAATCAGCTGTTCATAAATTATATTTAGCTGGAAAATCACAGTCAGCAATTGTTCGTGAGCTCGAACAGCTTAATGTTAATAAAGCTTTTGTTTATCGCACCATCAATCGTTACAATGATACTGGTAGCATCGCAAAACGCATGGAGGTGGTCATCAAAAGACTGCAACGTCACGTGAGACGGTTCAGAAAGTGAAGAAGCGACTTGAGCGTAATCCACGGTGAAGTGCCAATCAAATGGCTAGAGAACTGAAAACATCCGACCGCAGCATCCGACGCATATTGAAAAATGAGCTCACGGTCAAGTCTTATAAGTTCCAAAAGGCCCATGATCTCACACCGATGCAGCAACAATTAAGACTTGAGAGAGCGAAGTCAGCGGTTGGCCACCAGGAGGCAGCACCCGTCACAAATAATGGTTTGGTCCACTGTCACCGCAGATGAGCGCTCTTCAATTGTTTTCATCGAGCCTGGCATCCAATTAAATGTGACATTTCTCGTATTATCGAGAAAGTGTTCTGGAGGCTGCTTTAAAGCGGTGGCCAAATAAACATTGGATGTTTCAGCAAGACTCAGCAAAGTCTCACAAAGCGCGAGTGAACCAAGAATGGCTGAGAAACAACGTTCCGAACTTCATTATGACCACACAATGGCTCTCGAATTCACGAGATGCGAATCCAATGGATTATTCTCTCTGGACCATTTTGGAGAGCAAGGTCCGAAGTAGAAAATACACCAGTCTCGAGATGCTGGGAAAGCCATTGTCCGTGAGTGGGCAAGTCACATTCGGGCAGCTTGCGATTCGTTTTTTGACTATCTCAGGGCCATATTTAAGGCAAAACGTGGTCATTTCGAAGAAAAGTGAATTTGGTTCTGAATTTATGATTGTTTTCACATATTTTGTGCTTTAAAATAAATAAAAATAATTTTCCAAACTGAATTTATGGCTTTTTTTAACTTTAACACTTCGAGTGCCGGGCCCTGTATGTTAAGTGCTAGCCCGACTTTTAGTTCCCATTTCTAGTGTGCGCAGAGTTAAGTAAGACTACAGTAAACGAAAGATCTTCGTGCTTTAGTTTACTTCCAAAATATTAATGTTTCAAATAAGACGAGATTTGTCATATTCTTCTTATTTATTGGCCTAGACACCGGAATTTTAACATTCAGTTTTGTAATGCTGTCTTTGGAATAATAAAATTGTATATTAATACAAAAAACCTTTCCATTCTATAGATGTTTAAAGGGTACACCTAGCCAAAAAGACAATTTTTGAGAATATAAAACTGTTGATAAAATTTTAAAAGTATTTTATACACGGCCTACTCCGTGACTAAAACCATAACACAAATTCTCTACTTCAATATATTGCCCGTACGTTGAATATTCACAACAAATTTGATAAAGATCCAAACATTTATCTAGTAATCACTTCATCAAGTTCGAAAACTATTGTTTCAAGATCTCTTAAAGATAGACTGATGAAGTTAATAGAACTGAGCTGAAATACACTTCAAAAGTCTGTCATTAAAAAAATATTGCAAATATTATTTTAAAAAAATATTCATTTAAAAATTGAGTATGATATTTTTATACGTAAATACTATCAAAAAAGGTATGCAGAGAAAAAAAAACAAAAGTTGGAAGTTCACATAGAGATACATTCTCCTTCAAATTGGTATGAACGAAGCCTCTGATCTTACCAAAGTAAGAATGACACACTACGTCAAAAGAATGGCACGTCCGCCAAATATTCTGCCGGAACAATTACCTTACTGGACATAACGTTAGCAACTAAAACTGTGCTGGCAGCCTTGGCAATGCGTTATTATTTATTCTAGTGTTCACCTTAGTATGTTATTCCTATTTCGTATATCCCACTGGATCAAACAGTCCGTGATCCAATGAAACAGCGAAAACTACATAACTTTTTATATTAATTTAATTTTTTTTTTTTACTTAATATCAGAATTTGTGATGGAATGTTTTAGAATATTCTCCCGAAATTAGAAGTTGATCCGCTAAATTATTTCGGCGATATTGGCGGATTTAAATTTTTATTTTATTTTTTGTAATTATTCAAATCGGCACCCAAAACTCTAAACTCGTTTTTCTCGAAACACTGTTTTCAGAGTCGGCAAAGAAAATTTCTGCGAAAAAGCTTGACCGATAGCCTTGAAATTTTCACACAATCTTCTGTAATATATTTTTTCGGTAATGATTAAAGGATTACAATTTTTGAAAGTTAACTTAAATTTTTTAAACCGCTCTGATGGGTAAATTTTTTACAAACTTTTTGTATATTCCACCCGGAGAGCACCTACGGAATCAAGGGCATCCAAAATGAACCTATCAGAGTATGACTATTAATTTATGTGAAATTTTGCAAACGTGGATTTTTTTAAACGCGTTTTTCTGATTCTCAAGTTGTTATAATCGCTTAAGACACTTGGCATGCCAGCAGTAGAGTTTGATAAGAGACAAATAGTTATACTTGTACATACGTACAAAACGCTATGGAATATCTAAGTATAGGCTTGTCAAAAAAGTCCTGCGGTATTTTTGCGGTATTTTTATTGAATTTTCAATTGTTCATAAAATTTTTTTTGATGACTCATGCCCAGCTCTTGACCGGTGCTACGCCTGCTACTATGCCGGTCTCTTTCGACCAATTCAGCGATTTTATCGCAATTTTCGACCACCTCTACACCAGAACGAAAACGTTGAAACCATCGTTGTGCGGTGGAAATGGAAACTGTATCGGGAACATAAACTGCACAAATTTTATTGGCGGCTTGAGATGCATTTTGCCTTTATCGTAGTAGTACTGTAAAATATGCCGTATTTTCTCTCTATTTTGCTCCAAGTTTGCGACGCTATAACTCACGAACGACGTAAGAGAAACGACAATCAATCAAACACGTGTTAGCGCGTGAAATAAGCTTTCCAAAAAGGACCCGATGCGATGAATAAAGACTTTTTTGACAACCTGATATATATGTATAAGTCAGGTCAGAAAAGCTCCGAAAAAATAAAACAAGTTTCTTGATTGTATAATTAGAATTTATCTACGAATATGACCTACATATACTATATGTATATATACCGATAATAAACCCATTTTCTAGCTGCTACGGGTAATAAAATCAATTGAGTATCTTAACAATTTAACAGCTAGTCATTTAGGCTAGTTGTATGTGTGTCAATGTTTTTGCGTGTAGGTGGCAACGACAATTGCACCTCAATTGCACATCAATCACATGGTACACGCCTTTTCAATGTAGCGAAGAAATGAAGTCACTCAAGTCAACAAATTGGAAATTGAGACAGAAGTATTGCACTACTTCTTACTTACGTGCATATGTATGTTGTGTGGAACTTGTATTCTTCAGTTATATTTGCTGAAATCTTTATATAGGCTTATTGCTATGACGTATGTTAAAAAAAAGTGTTTTTTAGACTTGTGGTTTTCAATGAAGCAACAGGTTTTGGAGTTAGTTTTTTTGACATCTGTTTCTTGACTTACTTACATATATTTAGATTGGTTTTCCATTTCATTACGAGTAAGCTTATTCCGGAATTTATTACGAGTAGTATCGAAGTACCATTGGTGCTGTGAAATGTGCCCCTAAAAATTGCTTACATCGAATTAGCGTTCAAGCCTCTAGGTAATCAATATGTCTGCTCAGTGCTTTTAGTTGACTTTTTACCGAAAATATCAATCAATGGGTGAGATATACAAGTGTAATTGATATTCAGGGAGGATTCTTTCCATCTTACTTCAAAAACGAAGCCGCTCATAATTATTATAATAATATTATAATATTAATGTCAATGTGGAGCACCATAGAGCTATGATTAATTACTTGTTCGTGTCTGTTTTGGAGACTGCTGATGTGGGAAGCGCACTATCTAGCATCGTGGGCCTGTGTCATGGCCTCCAAGACCGTGCTTATTTGAAATATTAAATATATATACCTATGTGCATTTGATCTTTTTTATATATAAGAGTATAGCTACATAGTCAGGATGTATTGTTCATTTTTCTTCATTTTGAATTATTTCATTATATTCATGGTAAGAATTTTGATAAGACCAGCTGGTATATATTTATCTGTTTCAGTGTAAAAATAAACTTGATTCCCTAAAATCTTATATTCCTAGAAAATAAAAATAATTACAAATTAGTATTCCATAAAATCAAGCAAAATAATTATTTTTTTTTTAGCATATATGTATGTCACTTTCGTTTAGAATATATAAATACTTAATAAATAAATTTTTAAATAAAATGAACTCATATTTGCTGATAAGACTGCATACTTCCGCTTACTTCAATGAACTATAAAAAAGCTGTGATATATTTCTCTATTTGTTGTTTATACTACTAATGTACATACATATATTGTACCCAGTTGAGTTGAGAGTAGTCTACAGATGGTTCGTAAAGTCCAAAAGTAACAAAACTTTATATAAAATATCCACTCTTCGTTATCTAAGTACACCAACTTTATATGAAATATATATTCTTCGTTATCCAAGTCACCTGTTCATTCACTAATGACCGTCAAAGGGTTACACGTTTGCACTGCAAAGCGATTTTTGGACAATTGCCATGCTCCTAGTAGGACCACCTAGACGATGCCTATAATTAACTAGTATCCCATATCCTAGAGTACGATTAGTGACTCTTCTCAAAATACTACTTCATAGAGCACCTCCTCAAATCCAAGATATAATTATATAACAAAAAACAAAAAACACAAAAAAAAAAAAAAAAAAAAAAAAAAAAAAAAAAAAAAAAAAAAAAAAAAAAAAAAAAAAAAAAAAAAAAAAAAAAAAAACAATTTTTACATATATTGCAAAAATACTGGCGTGATTTATCAGGTTTCTTATAATAACATTCATACAATCATTTCGTCAAGGAATTGAATTTTATACACAATTTAAATTAGGCAAATATCTTGATTTTGGATGGTTACTTCCAAAAACGTAGACGTCGACTAAATTACTCGTAAAAATGCTGTTTGTTCTAATAAACAGAAAAAATCCATTTTCCCTTGTAGTCTTTTATTCAGTTAAGTAGTAGTTAATTGAGCGCTAATTCCGAACTATAGCAGCTAGCTAGCTAGTTAAAAATGCATTACAAAGACTATAAAGAGAAAGAGAGAGAGAGAGAGAGAGAGAGAGAAAGAGAGGAAGGGAAGGAGAGAGCATGATGAGGTTGTAGTCACTTCATGGAATATTTTCGTGTTTAAATAGCATCTTTTTTGTAAGACAGTGGTCGGCATGAGAGGATCTGTCACTGTGTTGGTGAGCACGAAACAAAAGTTCCCCAGTGAGAAATTGGAATTAAAATTAAGCAAATTTATAAGCAAAATTATAAAATAAATTATTCTTCAATAAAATTCTAATCTAAATAATCTAATTATTCGTTTTTACGTAACCGATCAGATATTTTTTTGCAAAAAAATATATATTTTTCTTTAAAAAGACATTTTCGTTCTTTTTCATCTAAATAATTAATAGGATAATGAAAATTAACAAAATGTCTTTTAAGGATATATTCCCTATTATCATTAAAAGACTTGGAACGTAAAAGGCATTGCATGGCACCAAAGGCATTTAGAATCATATAAAATATTTCTCGCAGGGCATATTTTGTTTTGCGCTATACTCTTGCAACATCACTCAATTCGTTGCTGACTCGAAAACGACTGAACGATAGAGTGTAAGCGTACGTGTGAAATTTTGCTATGAAATTCTGACCACTGTTGCAGGACCTTTATCAAATCGGATAGAATTTTTATAGATGGTAAGTATTAAAAAAATTGCTTACAGCCTTACTTAAAAAGCTGAATATCTCGAGAAGTATTAATAATAGCAATTTTGACCTCGTCTTCTTATAGCAAATAAAATTTCCTACAAATTTGTCATGTAATTTTTTTCTATAGCTCTTGTCATTTACGAGATAAATACAAAAAATGTGAATTTCGTGGAAAAATCAGGTTTAGAGCCCCATACTACATTGCCGGTGTGAGTTACGGCTTAGTTGCACTGGCCACTTTTGTAGACTGAACAATTTTGAGAAATATGTGTCTAAAGTCAAAGCGATGCCATAAAAAAAACTTCTGATTTGTAGGAATTTAAATATATAAAGTCACGATTGTAGCGTCTTTTCTATGGAAAATTTTTACAGGCCTTGGTCCAGTTCTTAATGTTAATATTAAGGTCTAAAATCTTCAGGGAATGTTTTTAAGGTATTTCCAAAGAAATTTCGTGCCGGGACTGAAAAAAATTAATAGTTCCAAAAAAAAAAAAAAAAACTCATATACCTACATGGTATATACAGGTTTATCATTTGAACGCCCTGGCTTATAGATTGCAGGCAAACAGTTTTTTTTTGTTTTATTATTTTCAGCCTCCTTATCAGCAATTTCGTATAATTTTTGAGTTTTTTTCGTCGTAATAAATTATCAAAAATTACAATATTCTCAATTTAGTCGCTGTGCATATTTGTTTTGATGACAACTTTTTTTATTATGCAACCGGAAAACAAGAAAGGTTATCTTAAGTATACAATAAATATTCTGAAAATTATAGAAAGCCATGTTTTGTTAAGTATACATTATAATATAATTACTTTTTCAATAATAATAGCCACTTTCATTTTGCTAGCAAACTTTTAAACGAAAGCATATAATTTCAAAGTCGCATTATTGTTGTTGTAAATATATGTGTAATATATACTATGTATATAGTATGTGTCATTTGCATATTAAAATTATTTTTGGAAAAGTTGCTGGCAGTTGCATTAAAATATTGTGATAAACCAAACAAAAAGAAATCAAATCAATTATTTTTTTCGTCAGACATTGTCATATTATTTTGCAAAGTGAAAGAGTTTTGAATTTTAGCAACCAATAGTGTTAGGGTATCACAATTTGTAGTAAATTTTTGGCTCCAGTTTAGGAATGAAGCAAAATACAATATTATAAAATGTATAAAAATTTTTAGATATAAAAAAACAAAAATTGTTTTGAAATTCGCTATTGTCGAAACTTACATTTTATTATATTCGTATTTATATAATTTACACTCTACTCTTTGTTGGCTCGGTTTCGTCGCGTAGGTGGCGTTAGTTGCCTTATATAAAATAAAGTTCATTATGGTCAAACCAAAAATGGCCGCGTAAATTATTATTATTTTACTGTTTATAAATTTGGTCAGAAAACTATATTATGGCTATATAATTATTATTATTTTACTGTTTAAAAATTTGGTCAGAAAACTATATTATGGCTACATATGTATATAGACGTACATAGAAAAGTGTTGGCACGAGCTTATTGTCAACACTTCTACAAATATACTTATGTACATATACATATATATTATACAACTTTAAGATGCATTTATAACATTATTGTATACCTGGTATGTTATGGGCTAAAAACTTCAAAATTTACAGAAAATAAAAATTTAATATATGAGTGTTCGAAATATTTTTCTTCTTTACTGCCATAGATACCACTTACATGGTTATAGCCGAGTTAGCAACTGCGCGCCAATCAGTTCTTCTTTTCGCTATTTGGGGACAATTTGAGATAATAAGTGCAGCCAGGTCCTTCTCCATCTGATCTCTCCAACAGCGTGGAGGTCACCATAACCAATGCGCAAAGACTACAAATCTTCCGCAGATGTGTCGATACACTTTTCTCAGCTTTTTTCCAAGATTTCATGGGCATGACTAATATCTGGTCGACTATTGATTTTCCAGGCCTGAAGCCACACTGATAAAGTCCAATCAGTTTGTTGACGGTGGGCTTTAATCTTGCACACAATAAGCTCGATAGAACCTTACATGTGAAGTTGAGCAGGCTTATCCCGTGGTAGTTGGCGCAGATTGTGATCCAATCGTCTGCATGCTTTCGTCCGACCACTTTCTATAGCTCGGCCGACAATCCACCGCTTCCAACAGTTTGTTGTTCTTCAGATGAGTAATTGCTTTACGAACTTCTGCATCGTTGGGCAATTATTACGGTACAGGAAGCATAAAAGGTGAAGTAAAAGTGCCAATTTTTTTCCATCGGAATAACTAATTATGCAAATATTATTATTATCAATTGAGACTAATTAAATTTGCTTTATGAAAGCTATGCAATAAGCTTTCATTCAAATATTCCCACTAAATAAATTTAAAACAAAGGTAATTTATGGAAGTGAGAATGGTATTTTGGAGATATTTCATCAGCTTATTTTGTTTTTGTATTAAAAATGTGCAAAAAAATAAGCATAGTTTTTACCGAAAGTATGTACAACTTTAAGCATACTCTTAACAAATTTCAAGGCAAATACCTGCTTTAAATCTTTGCACTGCCACTAACTACCTTTGAAGTATTTATGATGAGTGGGCGAAGTAATTACCATAAATGTATGCATATACTCGTACATACCCATATATGTATACCCGAAAAAAGAATAAAAAAAATAATATAATTTTTTTGTGAATGGCGGCAAGCCATTAACTGATTGTTAACAAGCAATAAATGGCGTTAAGCTGCCAGTAAGCAAAAACATACGGATTTAATGAAAGCAGCGTGTTTAATTAATTAATATTGATGGGGTTTTTTTCCTTTACCAAATACATAAACTTACCGCAATCTTTATCAGCCTTTTCAGGAAAAAGAGTTCTTTTAACAGAACAGTTATTTATTAGGATTATGTAGGGATGTAGTATGCAGTATGCATGTAGTATGTATAAAGTAAATCACTCTATTCTGGTACATAAACTTGATATTCTTAGCTTTCAACAAAGATTTATTCAATCTTTGTAATAGATCACAACGAGTGATAACTGAGGATGCTCTTTCAGTTCCAATTAATGTCTATTCAGGTGTTTACCAAGGGCACTCCATCTTGGCAGAATACTGTTCTTGTTACCTATTAACGGTATCTCTTCCGTAATAGAATCATCAAAAATTTTATTATATTTACAACGACGTAAAGCTTTTTAAATCTTAAACTTTAAAAGGTTACTGTGCCTTTTGCAAACAGACTTAAACAATTTGGTTACTTGGTGTGATAGGAATCATTTGCCATTGGATCTTAAAAATGTTTACATTCCTTTTAATCTGCATTCGCCTCTACTTATGTAATAAAATACTATATACTACAGCAAGTTTTCAACATTATTGATTTGGGAGTTACTATGATAACCAAGCCTAATTTTAATCATTATATTCATACCAATATCTTGAAAACAAAGATGTTTTTAGTTTTGTTAAACGTTGGTATAAAGAATTTAGAGGTTCGTATATTAGTTACACAATTTGGTTGAACCTTGTTTGGAATACTTGCTTAGTTAGCTGAGTTATATTGAACCCTAGTTATCAAAACCATTCTGACAAGTTACAGTCTGTTCAAGAACAATTTTTAAATTTCGTCTTGAGGCATACCCGATAGGTTACTAAGTTAAGTATACCTCCATACTAGTCGTAAAGAAATGCTTGGCATTATATTATATTCTTGTTCTTTTCTCCTGTCTGAAGTTAATTTTACTAACCCGGTTCGCTTTTCGAGGCAGTTTAATCTATTAGAGCTACAATGTATGCTATTTAGTCTATTCTCTTCAATTTTGTCGATTTTGGCAAATAACTGAGGCAGCAGATTGAAGAAAATTTTCCACCACCCGAGTCAGTCATACACAGCAACAGGAAGTAGTCACTTTCTGTCAAGCCCGTACTATAAAACGGATACATAAGAATCAACCATCAACCCCTGGAGATTCTGGCGATCTTAATGGAGTTCAATTCCTCTTCTAATAGTCAAAGCTGGCTGCTTCTGGACCATTGCTTCAGTCGAATTAACATGATTGGTTTTAATTCCTAATTTGGGTGTATGGGACCAGCTTATAGTAGATAATTAACTACCCCTAAATCCTGGCTTGGTCACCGTTTTATCTCAACGGAAGTCTGTCGATTTTGGTGTCTAGGTAGGTAGGTAGGTAGGAGGTTGGCAGCCCTGATGTCTTTCGGGCTCAATTAGCACTGACTGTGCCATTTTGATACACTATTCGTAGACCTTTTATATTTGCTTTCACGTTGCATCTTCTCTTTCAAACCATTTTGCGGTTTTGATGAAGCTACTTATGTTCGACATGTTTTTTGTAGACATCCATTCAAGGTTTGGTGCTTGATGGATTCCAAGTGTTCTGTCTCGGATCTGTGTTAGGGCGGGCATTCTCAGAGAAAAAGGGAAAATTGTTTACTTGTTCACTACTATTTCGTAGCCTCGGCAGATGTTGTTGTTGGGCATACCCATTTTGGACGCATGTTTTCCACTTTTAGTAGACCTTATTTAATAAGTCGTTAGTTCTTTTCTTGTCATATGTTGGTCATAATCGTTTAGTTATATTACATTTTGTTATGTTTTTTCCATCTTTTATTTGCAACTTTTTGAAATTGTTCATTGATCTCTCTTTTGATCGATCCTAGCTAGGTATTTGGTGTCTAACTTTGCTGAAAAGACCTCAATTCCCACTCGATTATTCCGTTTGGCCCCATCAATGTAAATTCTTATGCCTTCGTCGCTGTTCATCTCGCTCTTTGTCATACAGCTCCTGTAGAGAAGACAACACTAGGGACACTATTGAAGTGGTTCGGGTGGAAACGGGAACTTACTAAGTATCTAAGCATATCCCTCTTTATAGATGATCAATAGTGAGGACTCCCTCAGTATGAAAGCTCGTGAAAAGTTTATTGGCAGTTATGTAAAATTACTAGTGAACAATACTAGCTCTGTCTTTCTATCATTTAAATTTAGACCGCTCGATACGCCCCTCGGTTGAAGTCGTTGAATATTGTTTCATAAAGTTACCGAGGATATTTGTGAATTTACTTCTAACCGAAACCGATATATTATCTGCATAATCCACGATATGTACCTTTTTCTTTCCTTCATATTTTTTAAGACTCAGAGAAGTGGAGATAACATATCTCCTTAAGGTGTATTTCTTTTAAGTTAAAAGTATTGAACTAAGGAACCCATATTTCCATATTTTCAAAGGAGAAAAAACTCAAGAAATTTCTCAATTGGGTTTCAAAATATGTACAGAAATGTATGTAAAGGCTCTAAAGCAGTATGAATTTAAATTTGGCAAAAACGATCATTTAAACAATAATCTTTTATATTTGTATAAATAAGATTTTGTTTTATAATTCGCAAGAATTTCTAAAATTGTATTTTTCCAACCCAATTTATTCGATCGAAAGGTTACACACAATAAAAGGCAACAATACGGTTGTGGTATGTGTGCACTTATCTAAGATTATCCCTTTTGGTCAGCAAACGAGTGCGCAAATTGCCTGTCAATCATGTACCGTTGCATCAATCAAAACGAAATATCAAAATCAAACAGGAATTTCGCGCATGAATGGAACTTGGTGTAAAGATAGCAAACCCATATGAATATATATCGATATGTACACTAACTGCTTTATATCAAACGGCATAACACGCTGTACAATATTGCCATTTTAAAATTATTTACCGCGTGTTGATTTAAAATAATGAAACTACATTTAATTGACAAAAATACGATGGGCGAATAATGGACAATATTTTATAAAACAAATATAAAATACTTTTATATTGATTAAAGTATATTTTTGATTATAAACACGTAACTACAGTAGAGTAGAAAGTGTTCCACAAGTTCAGTTGCGTTTTGTGACACTATTGCTAAAGTTATTTTCAATTTATTTGGAACATTTGACTCTCAATGAATTAATTTTCAATATTTGTGCAGCATAAATATTGTACTTTCCAAATATTGCTAAAAATTTTATACAAAAACTAAATAAACATCGTCCATATGACTTCAAGCGTTAAGAGAAGAAACAAATTATTATTCAGCAAACATTTTCATTATAAAATATTGTTTAAAATATGATTATTACCAATGATTAAAGTAGTACAGAAAGTGTTCCCCAAGTTCAATTGCGTTATGTGTTGCTTTCGGTAAACTTATTCTCAATTTCTTTACAACGTTTGACTCTCAATTAATAAAGTTCCAATATTTTTGCTATTTAAATATAGTACTTAACAAATAATGTTTACATTTTTTCCAAAAACTTAATAAAATATCCTTCATTTGACATCAAACGTTGTGAGAAGAACCAAATTATTATTCAACAATTAGTACAGAAAGTGTTCCATAAGTTCAATTGCATTTTCTGACTCTGCTTGTCAACTTATTCTCATTTAGTTTGGAACGTTTGACTCTAAATGAATTAAGTTTCAATTTCTACTATTAAACTCACCTAAAAATATAATATTAAAAATTCTTACTACCCCAAATATAATAAATAACTTGTGTTTCTAATATTACCAAAAAAAAAAAAACCAATATATAAGAAGTCTTAAGCAATTTACTGAAACAATCTTATTTGCATTGAAAAATCTATACAAAATTTATAGTTCTTACCTCTTTCATCTTCTTTCATTTTAGAAACCGCCCATGCGAATGTGACGAAAGCGCCGCTCTTCCCCAAGGATCTCTTCACCAAAGAGCAGCTTGAAAATGGTGCTGTTATATGTCATATAATCGGTGTTATATACATGTTCGTAGCGCTAGCCATTGTATGCGATGAATTCTTCGTGCCTTCCCTGGATGTGATCATCGAGAAATTGGATATAACAGACGATGTAGCCGGTGCTACGTTCATGGCTGCCGGCGGTAGTGCGCCCGAATTATTTACCAGTGTCATTGGCGTATTCATCTCGTTCGATGATGTTGGCATTGGTACAATTGTCGGTTCGGCTGTATTCAACATACTCTTCGTCATCGGTATGTGTGCGCTATTCTCCAAAACCATATTGGAGTTAACATGGTGGCCATTATTTCGTGACTGCACATTCTACAGTATCAGTTTACTGGTATTAATATACTTTTTTCGCGATAACTTCATCTATTGGTGGGAGGCGCTTATCCTATTCAGCATCTATATAGCGTATGTGACCTTCATGAAGTGGAACGTTCAGGTGGAACGATTCGTCAAAAGGCTCGTTACGAAAAATAAGGTGACTCGCGTCAGAAGTACAGATCAACTTATGCCAGCAGTAAGTAGTTGGGAAGTTTTTTTGCAAA
>NW_017534542.1:112797-135414 GCF_001853355.1 Bactrocera latifrons | reverse complement strand
TACACAAAGAATTTATTTTATTTTCTATAAACTAAATAAAAAAAATTAGCATTTAGCTTTACAATATTAAAGTCTACATTTTTTGTTGAATTAGCACCGCAATAAACTTAGCATGTTTTAGAAAATTCATTTTGTTACTGCCATTAGAAGGTTGTTGCTGTATTCACCTAAAATCAGATGCATCAGTAACAGCATTTATATATAAATGTACACTGAAAAACATTCACTCTGCAATACAGAAAAGATTTCGTATCAATTTTCTTAAACAAATTAAACAAATCACGAGGAATTCTGAAATATATTTATACTAAATTTTTATATTCGCTTAAAAATAGTGTTTGTTTAGCTAAAAAATACAAATTTTCTTGCAAACAGTGAAAAAATATAAATATTGTAGCAAAAACCAAAAAGGACCTTTAAAACTTTTTCCAAATAGTTTAATTTTCCTATAAAAAAACTGTTTTGAAAATGAATCAATAAAAATTGTATATACATATACTATGTACTGCATATATACAGTATGTAATACAAAAATATTTCGGAATTTATCAGTGCTCATTAAAGTGTTTTATTTAAGACATTTCATTGCACCATAGTATTCTAAGTAGAAAACACTACTATTTCAATATTTCTAAGCACACATCATACTAACTTGAATTAATTATCACAAAAATTGTGACCACAAAATCGATAAAAATTTATTTTTCCGCTTTGTGTTAGTGTTGACTAAAACAAAGCTTCCAAAAAGTGCAATTTTGTTCCAGGAAAATATTAATAATATAATATATTACAATATATATTTTTATACTATTATCTATCATCCATCACATAAATTTTGATGTAACGGTAACTTTTCTCTACGACTTATTCGTTACTACATTCAAACATGAAATTATATTGAAGTGTTTCACAAGTTCAGTAACGTTTCTTGATGCCAATGGAAATTACAAGCTACGTAGAAAATCGATTTTAATAACGACTGAAATTCTAACAATGCCATTTGCGATATTACCTTTTGAATACTTCTATAAGACTTAAATATTTATCCTTGTTGACAGTTCGGCAGGTCGAAAGGAATTCAGACTGCACGACACCTCAAATAGGAAGAAAACTGTAAGCTTAACCTTGATTTTTGAACTGCTTTGTCGCGGTTTTTTCGGAATCGGCTCACCTTTGTGACGATATTCGGCCGGTTGATCTTGTGTTTCCGGGCCGTAAGCATAGATCCAAAAATTATCACCAGTGATAATACGTTTCGTGACAATTTGGTAGTCAGAAAGCATTGTTTCACAGACACGGCAGTATTTTTAGGAAAAATTAAGTGATTTTGGAATCAATCGTGCTTTCACTTTCTGTAGGCTCAAATGATCTTTCAAAATCATAGGCACTATTCCTTCCGATACTATCGTTCTATCTTCGTAACTTAATGGCATGATTCATTTTTGTGATTAAACCAATTGCCCTCAATGATATTATATATCTCCGCTATGATTTTTACAGAAATAGTCAATCTGATGGATTAAAAGACGATAATATCTGGTATGTGATAGAGCTCGACACTCAGAGAGGAAGTCTAGAACTTTCCTCCAAAAATACCGACTGCCTGCCTCTGTAAGTAATCTATTTTTGTATTCTCTCGTGGTTATTCCGTAGAACTCTGCAGGCCTTCTCTATGCCTACTACTTCCACTTGGAAGATGTTAGCTAAGTTTGATAAACGGAAGGATAGGAGATAAAGATTCTTTGGGTATGTATATACCTCCGACTTTACAATGCAGTCCATTTTGGTACAGATAGAGGTAGTATTCTTCTACCCACTAAAACTCTTACCCATTCATTTTTGAAGTGTATTCTCACCTGGAAGTAACTACTGAAATGCAATGGCTTTTAGAATTTAGAAAATTTAATTGCAGATTTATTTAGATTTGTATAGAGCTAGTTTAGCATATCACTGTGTCCATAATTCTTCCTGTGCCAGCCACAAAGCTTCTAAACTCTTATAGCAGAAAATGTTGCCACTTATACCTTGCACTGCTGTCCTAATGTGTAGAATCTTCGTTAATGTGTAGATAAACCTTTACTCGTTTTGTATTGAAAAAGAAAGTACTTTTGTAGTTGTTTCAAAATGAGCATGTTGAGAGGGGTTCCACAAGTTCAATGAGATTTCTAACGCTGTTGGAAGCAGTTTACTATTTTTTAATGTGTGTTTGAAGCGTTAAGAACAATTAATTTTCCGAAAACATCTTAAAATTCATATCGTGCAAGTAATTAAAATCTTTTTTTTTTTTTTTTTTTTTTTTTTTTTTTTTTTTTTTTTTTTTTTTTTTTTTTTTTTTTTTTTTTTTTTTTTTTTGTTTTTAACTCTCTCAGATTCATACCCATAACGAGCACGAAATCACAAACTTAAACTAACTTAAAGTTAGTAAGCTCAATCAAAATCATTTCAGAAATATTTGCGCACTCTTTAGTGGTACTCAGAAAATCTAAAATGCCCATCATCTTCGTGTCACTCTTACTAATTACCGTATTTCCGACACAAATTACACGCTCACCGCGCTGCATAAATTAGAGCAGTCACGAGTACAACAAACAAAAAAGCAAAAAATCAAGCAGAAAATTTCCAATTGCAATTTATTTCAGAATATATGTATGTGTGTGTACATATGTATGCGTATAACGGCGAACCATTTATAAAGTGAAAATAATTGCTGTCAAAAATGTTGTGGCTGCAGTTACAGCGAAATCGTGACTCTTCTAAAGTGAAATTTAGGTGATTCGCCAATAAAACGCACACACACCCATATGCATACACGTGCTTGTTGCTGTGAGTATTTGTAAAAGTGCAAGTGTATGCAAGTGTATGCAAGTGATGTGAGCGCTGAAAATAGGCCAAACGAGCGCCTAATGAGCAAAATGCGCAGCACAAGCATAGACAGACAGTTCGGCAGACAGAAGGAGGGTAGCAAATTGTCTGTAGCAGCGACAACAACAACGAATGTTGTTGTAAAATTTTTCGAAAAGCGTGCAGAGCAATTAAAACTCAATTATTTAGTGGAAAATTATATGAAAAGGAAGTAGCACGCACACTTACAGCGCAGAGTTGCAAGAAAGCATGGCAAATTGCAAGGAAAAGTTGCAAGATATTCTACATATACATATATGGTATACTTATGGTATATGGTAAACCATAAAAGCTAGCACGCTTTCAATGTGTGGGCTGAGCGAGTTAAAGTTTGAACAATTTTTTGATGCGCTGGTCTCCCGTCGAAGCGCAAAGTAATTGCAATTTCCAAGTTACAGTTGCAGTAATTACTTACCAGTTCGTGGACGCTTAGCGCCTGCATGTAGGCAACGCAGTAAGTTTTTATACCCACATGCGTTTGTGTGTCGGCAAAGTAAGTAGTTAAGTCGGGACATTCAGCGCGTGTAGTGGCAAAGTTTGAAGTCGCCAAACATTACTTGCCAGTATTTAAGCATGAAATGGCAGAGAAGTAAGGAAGTGAAATTATGGTGAAGCGACACATAAGCTGCTTGAAATTTGTATTATATGATATACACTAGATTGTTGCGTAAAAATAATTTTTTTATTTTTATTTATTTATTTATTTTTTTTTTTTGAAAAATGAGCACAACTTCAAGCTATAATCGTAAGTGCTTTTATAAAATTTCAAGTAATTTCATTAAAAGTATATTACGTACATATAAATAAGTTTATAAGCTGGAACTTAAGCACGCTTATGAAATTCTGTAAATTCACACATTTTTCCGTGGCTTAGCGTTCTTGATTGCATAAAAAACTAAATGTAATTAATGAACTATTGCAATTGTACTGCATGAAAATATTAAAATTAAAGCCAGGTATACTTAAAAATTCACATTGAACTTTTGGAACACTTTATTTAAGCGCTTAAAATGAGATTAGAATGAGTTTTAAGAGAACTGTGGTAGCATTTGTTGCAGAATATTATAAAATTTTTAACAAAAATATGCTACGTGCTTCTTCTGAGATTTTATTTTAGTACAAAAATTAATTTGAACTGATTAAACACATAGCTCAATCACTTAAAATGAGTTCAGAATGAGTTGTTAAAGAAAAATTTTAGCATTTAATGTAGATGATTGTACAATTTTTAACAATAATATGCTACATGCCTTTTCCGAAATTTTATTTCACTACAAAAATCAACTTGAACTTATGAAGTACTTAGTTGAATTCCTTAAAACGAAATTGAAAAGGCTTGTAGAGTCGCTTTGATATTATTTAAAATAGAAAATAATACAATTTAAAAAAAAAAATGAAATACGCCTTTTCTAAGACTATTTTCACTAAAATTATTCAACTGAACCTTTGGAACGTTTTACTTACATTCATAAACTAAACTAAAATGGGGTTTTCAGACGTTTAAGATGGTATACAATGCTCCCAAAATTGGATTCAACCCTAACTGGCACATCTAATCTGTGCGCGCCAGCCTAAACGATATAAATATATCTCTTCTTACAATAAACTGAATTCTCCTTTTGCTATATGCGCACAAAGACTGATTTTCATATGTCAGATTCTCTGCCATTTTTATTTACCCAATATACTCAAGGGTCATTTCTTAAAGCAAATTTTTAAATTTCAAAAACAAATAGCGAATGGCGAATATAGTGACTTAACGATGATTTTCGTTTTGTGTTTAGCCAAAAATTCAGTTAAAAATTTCAACAATTTTGCAAAATTGTCAACGGTTCCTTAGCAATAATTCCATCAGTAATATAAATTTTTAAGCAAACTCGTAGCTAATTTTTCTTTTATTCATGGAAATTGTCTAATCGTGTCACTCATATATATATAATAACGATAAAATAACACTTGACGTTAAAAAATGGTTCTATCAATATGGAATAAGCTTTTTTATCAATTTGGTTAACTGGCCGAATTTAATGTCGATCAGCACTTTTAAAGTCCACTTTAAATTTTGTTTCCTAAAAAGTTTCACTCGTGTCCCTAAATCAATCTACAAAAAAAAAATAATAAAAAATTAAAATCATGAAAACGATTTTCATTTTGACTTCGAAAAAATTAGTAGAAATATTGAACAACACACTTTTTAATTTTAATATAACTTACTATAGTTTACACTTTAGTAACAAACATTTCTGCAGTCTAAAGTTGTCAAAATTCATACACACTTCAACTGAGAATGCCGTAACAAAGTGTTCCACAAGTTCAAGTGATGTTTTTAAATACTAAGAATTTACTTTATATTATATTTGTCATGTACCTTCTTAGTCAGATGTTTCCCAAGTACATAATTTTATTTCAGAGATTTTTATTAAATTAAATGAGAAGTTGTAATATTTTAATAATAAAATCAATAAACTATTCTACAAGTTCGGTTCACTTGTCGAAGAATCAAATTGAAGATTTTATATCTTTTTTCCATATTTAATGATTTCGATGACCTGTTCCACAAGTCCAATTTCATTTCTGGACAACTCTATTGAAGAAATAAAATGAGTAAGCTATTCTGAAAGTTCAATTCAATTTTTAAGCAACTCTAGTGAATGATTTATAATTTTTTTTTTTTCATATTTGATTGGAACAACACAAGTTCATTCTATTTTTGAAAAACGAAATTGAAGAAATTGTAAAATTTTTTCGACATTATATATGCCTTTATGATAACTAGCATCACTAAAGTTTCACCCGCTAACAATTGTTTCAATGATTTTGAAGTACAGGGTCCGGCACTCGAAGTGTACCAATTAAAAACCCATATATTGGGTTTGGAAAATTATTTTTATTTATTTTAAAGTACAACATGTGCTTGAGACGGTCAAAAAACGAATCGCAAGCTGGCCGAATGTGACTTGCCGGTATTTTGGCCTACTCACGGACAATGGCTTTCTTCAGTATCTCGAGACTGGTGTATTTTCTACTTTGGATCTTGCTCTCCAAAATGGTCCAGAGAGAATAATCCATGGGATTCGCATCTGGTGAATTCGAGAGCCATTGTGTGGTCATAATGAAGTTCGGAACGTTGTTTCTCCATGGTTCGCGACCGCAATGTTTGTTTGCACACCGCTTTAAAGCAGCCTCCAGAACACTTTCTCGATAATATATCGCATTTACTTTGACGCCAAGCTCGATAAAAACAATTGGAGAGCGCCCATCTGCGGTGACAGTGGCCCAAACCATTATTTGTAGCGGGTGCTGCCACCTGGTGGCCAACCGATGACTTAGGTTCTCGTATGAATGGTCGGTCAAGTAAACCCTATCGTATTGAGAGTTAACGAATTGCTCAATTGGGAAAATTGTTTCGTCAGAAAACACAATTGCTACGCTCTGTCAAGTCTTACCTGTTGCTGCATCGGCGTGAGATCATGGGCCTTTTAGAACTTAAAGGCTTGACCTTGAGCTCATATTCCAATATGCGTCGGATGCTGCGGTCGGATATTTTCAGTTCTTTAGCTATTTGATTGGCACTTCGTCGTGTGCCGGACCCTGTAAATACGAATAATAAATCTTCATAAAATGTCTAGTATCGCCAACTCTGTCATCGAGAGTGTCTAAAGCAATTAAATAGAAAACTAAATGAAAGCGAGACGGTAGTGGCACGTTAGTTTAATAGAAACAAAATGCTGTTGGGTAATGAAAGAAGGAGCTGGGACTCCTTAGCAAACTTTGCGCAGAAATTTCACCACAGGCAAGCGAAAGTTGTGCATGCCAACAGCTGTTACTAATGCCAGTATAAATGGGTGGAAAATTAGCATATTGCGAAGCGCATGCATAAATAAGTTTAGTTAAAAAGGAAAAAAAGAATTATAGAAGTCATATCCATCACTTCTTTGCTCTCACGCTCTTTTCCTATATATATATATATTAATTTTGGTAAATGTCTAAATTTATTATACGAATGTTACTAAAGCAAACTTTTAAAAGCATCGGTCGCCTATACGCTTTATACCGTTTTCATAATTAAGTGCTTTGAGGTCGCACACAAAGCTCAGCCTTATAATTAATTCAAATAATGCGCTGCTTTGCCGCTTCCAATGACAAACTGCATTTCCCTTTCAATCAAATCGCAGCACCAACTTATTCAACTCACTTCCTTCTGTCACAACTTTTAACATTTATTCTGCGCTACCTGCTACTACACCCGTCCTTCTTCACCACACCTTACCCAAATCACTCAAAGCCCAGCAAAAGTTTCTGCTAATTCATTTGCTTTTATTCAAACGTGTATACGCGCATTTCTTAGCATACGCTCAGGCGTTCGGTTGTGTTAGTATTATTTACTATGCAAATATTATCCGGTTCATATGCGCTCGTAAATATTCATGTTGGAATGTTTATTGCTAAATGCGTGTGCGAGTGAAACGTGAAATTTCCCACGCTCATTTAGATTTGCCGCGTTGATAGTAAATGTTCGTGCAATTATGTGAATTTGCGCTTCCTTGCGTAGAAATACAATTACGCGCACTCAGGCATACTTTCATGTGAAATACAAATATTTGTGAATGTATTACCAGAAGACGCGCAAATATTTATGGCAAATTAAATGCTTTATAATTAATTATTACTTCTTATATCTCAGCTATTCACATGTATGTATGGGTTTGTGCATTTATGTTCACCAAGCTTCAAATTATTTCATTGAATAAATTAATAATATAACTGTTGGAAGATTTGATGAATATATTTTTGTATAAAAAAAAGTTTAGCGAATTTACTTCTGCAAGTAAGTGAGTTTTGTTTGTAATAAAAATTTAGAGAAAGTGTTCCACAAGTTCAATTTGCATTTAACCATACGTGGGCGTATACTTTATACTATTTTTTTGAAGTAGTACATATTTTAGTTCACATTTATATATACCGATAGTTCTTATTTGAAATTGGTGGTCTTTTTGAACTTACAAGCCACAAGACCTTACTTACATTAGTTTTATGCACATACCATTAGCAATTCTTACAATGATTCACCTGTTGAAAGGTAATGTTATTAAGTATATTTATGATCCTGAATCTACTACAGCTTTGCAGTTTTGTTTATTTTTATTCGCAGCGAAAATCTGTTAAAGTGTTCCACAAGTTCAATTTGTATCTATGACAATGTGGGTGTGCACTTCATGTTATTTTTTGGCGAGAAAGAAAAGCTTTTACATTACTCTTATATTATTTACTGTATAAACTGACAATTCAGTTCATGAACCGGTGGTATTTAGGAGCTAAAAGCAGCCTTACAGAAATGTTAAAACTATGAGAAGCTTAAAGTGATATACAAAATGCGAGACTTTCAGCTTGGTTCCATAGTCTTAAATAGCACGTTTTAGGGATAACTTATCAACATTAAGTTATGTAAAACTGTAATCGGTACCACAAGTTTTTTTCGCAGGTTTTTGTTTCTAATCTTGAGAGTTCGATTAATTGCACAAGTCAGTTCATCAGCATTTTGCTCTTCAGCTCTGTTTGAGCATTGGCATGCTGAATGTCACGCTTTCATGTTACTTTGTATTTAGCTGTCTCTCTCCATAAATCGACCTACATTTTTGCTTTGAATTACCTGGTCAAATTCGTACTCTATCTTATTCTACTGATTAGGTCCGATTCTGAATTCGATAAATATTTCTCAGAGAATTTTTCTTTCTAAGGTCAAGAATGTATTTTTGCTCAATGTGCGATTTTCTCTCTTGTGTCCTATTACCATATATCTTGGCTTCGTGGGAGCTTGGGTAAGGTAGGGAATCATATCAGACGGCAAGCTGTATGGAAGAAGATGAAGAAGAAGCAACTCAAAACTGCCTTCTTTTTTTTCTGCCTTTAAACATTTGGCAGCACATACCTTCAGACGTCCCACCGAACTTGCTTATGATCCACTACGTCATCTTATATATATAATATCGTAATGTTTCGAGCTTCCAATCTCAGATATAAAGTTTAAAGCTTTTATTTCGCGTACGAACTTATGAAAATTGATATTACGTTATTTTGCATTTTAAGTAATGAATATCAAATCTGACCCGTACTACCAAAAAAAATTTGTTTTTTTTTTTTCTTTTTTTTTTGGTCTCGGTTTCGGTTTATTACTGTTTGTTGGATAGTTTCGATATCATATTCATAAACCCATGTCTTGTAACTAGCAATGATGCATTTGTTGAATGTATATGTATAATGGTAGGATCTCAGTTACCTTGTCATGCATTGCTTTTGTGATCTCTACTCGACGTCGTTTTTGCCTTCTATACAGATTTCAGTCAATCTAGTATTGACGCGCTTCATATCCAAGACATGAACCAGCATGTGTTGAATTGATCCATGAGAGATGGTGAGATTCTCTGCTATTTTACTGATGCTAAATCGACGATTTCAAATAGTGTTTTTGGACTTTTGCGAAATTATTGGATTTAATAGGGGTGGTTGGATGACACGCATGTTGCAAGTTTTCGATTACTTCATGATCTTCAATGAATGCTCTGTGTTACTCAAATACTTATGAGCGTTATAGATTAGACTCCCCAAAACAGTTTTGTAACATTTTTAAGGATTTCATATCCGTGAATCCATTCCCATTTATTGGCCTAGACGCGACCGTGATTTTATTGTAAACATAATACTTTAGTAAACTTGTTGGTAATTTCTTTTATGGCAAAAATTGCCAAACTGATAGTTTTCAAGCACACACAGATAAATATTAAACAGTCAGTCCGGAGCAAATATGATCAGTGTGTATATATCAATAAAATTATTTATACCGATAAATATGAAGACAAATATATTTGTATATATGAGGAATGATACATACTCTAGCGATTTTAATTAAAACCTTGAACTGAAACTGCAGCTATGCCAAGCGGTTTACAGTCTAACACACACGCACGTATATATATATTCATTGTAACTCACTCGGCTGTATAATTCGCAGCCATAAAATCTGCCAACTACTCAAGATGAAGCTAAAGGGTGTTTGTGTATGAGAGAGTGGCTATGTCAAGAAATCTGTATGTGTGTGTTTGTATAGCAAGAAGTCTTGAAGTATGTGTGTGTGTGTTAAGTCTTTGTTTGTGTGTTCTTCGTCAAAGCATTTATTTGTGTATGTGTGTGTAAGTGTTGCTACTTTATCACCGAGCTCATTAAATCATTAAAGCGATTTTATTTATGCAGCTTTAGAGCAATTTGCAATTAAACGCGCGAAATAGCAGCAGGAAGCGCCACGTCTCACTCCTCCTCCCAACCAAAATATGTTTGTGTGAATTCCTACCCACAGTTGGGCGCCTTAACAAAAGCCGCTTTGAATGCTACGCCACCGACACGTCCATTTAATCACGTAACAACATTTTTCTTAGCAGCTTCATGCCTTCGTTTGTATATATATATATATGTATATAGTTTTTGTACATATTTACGCTGGAAATAAGCAAGGAAGCCAGCAAATATCCTAGTGGCCGCGCGTGTTGTGGTGTTGGTGTACGTCTTTATCGGCAAATAGCTGCCAGTGGCTGCGGATAGCTTTTCTTATCAGTCAGCTTTTGTGTTGTTGTAATATTATGCGGTTTTCATTTTTGCTTTTATATACACATATTTGTATATTTTCTTTTCCTTTGTATATGTAACATAAAAACATACATTAAGGCGCTTGTATGAGTACCTTTTATGCGAAACTGATGTCTATAAATATTTATATATCAATTTTATTACGCACACACATAGACAGGAAGCCAGAGTGAAGGAGAAAAAGACAGAAATATTTACCAGAAGTTAAAGGCACTCATTTTTTTCTCAGCAGCTTCTATAGAAATTAATACAATTAATATATATTGTAGGTAGAAAAAAAACTTATAAACCTATAATATATCAATCTACCAGCCTCGTAACGTACGCTGTAGCTTATCTTTACCGTTATTTTTTCTGCATACCCATATAGCTGCTAGTCATCTGCTGTCAGCAAATATCAGCGCTGCAAAATATCTTTTCCTATCCGCTTCGTTCACTTCAATAGCGACCAAAAGCGATAATTTGGCCTAGCTTTCGGCGATATATACATAGTTCCAATAGAGAGTGAGCGATTTCGGCTAATACTATATACAAATGAAAGCAGTTTTTTATGTTAACAATGATAAATATGACCCACTGTCGGCACGTGCTTCAATAAATAGCTTGTGAGTGTGACGGACATTTTTCCCTATTTTTGTATTAAATTAAGCTCCTAAAAGTAGGCAAGTCTATATCAGTGTATATAAAAATTGTAAGTAATTCATTCGCGCGTGGCACATTAAATAGCTGTTAGGTGGGGTATGATGACGGAGCTTTTTCTAATCTTTCTTTTGTAATGCTTAATTTCTTTTCCTAGGAGCTATTTATTTTTTTAGGGTAGAAGTATATATGTTCGAAACAAAATAAATGATAAAGAAAAAAAAGCTTAAGTTATACATCATATAACCAAGCTTTCTGAGCTTTTGAAGCTTGACGAAAAGATTATGTAATACAAATAATTAATGATTCAATTCGCGAAACAGTTATATTTTTAAGTATTTTTATTTGATTATTTCTCTGGAGTTTTTGAGCTTTTCTAGAATAACGGGACTTACCTTTTGCATTCAGAACGAAAATTGAAATATTCAGGAATAAATAAATTTTGAAAGAAAAAACATGTCAACGATTAATCATGAAATATACATATTTATAAAGAAGCTTTTTGAGCTTTTAAAGCTTTATAAAAATGCCACGTAATACAATCGTCACAAACTAAATTTTTAGAGCTGTTAGTGCTTTTCTGGAGTAATGAGACTTATTTTTTTGCTCATAATTAAAATTGAAAAATTTTGCTCATAATTAAAATTGAAATTTTTAGATCATTGCTTGCTTATTCTATAAATTTATACTGAAGCCTTTTGAGCTTTTAAAGTTTCATGAAAATCACAAGTATTTCGATTGATAAAATTTCATTTCCCGTAATAGTGACTTTTCAAGTACGTTCAACTTAGAAAAATTTAATACTGGGAAGCTTTCTAAGCTTTTTTGAAATAACGAAATTTATATTTGCAAATTTAGTCTGAAAATCGGTTAAACAATTCTCTATTTAATCGTTTAAGATTTTAATGAAGCTCTTGGCCTTTTAAAATTCTTCGGAGCTTTTTGAGCTATTTTGAAATGACGAGATATGCTATATCCGGATCATAGTCTGAAACTTTGAAGTTGTGATGCTATATGGGCCTCTGGAGCTTTTATGAAAATAATATTATTTAACATGATCACACTTACATTGAAGCGTCTTAAGTTAAATTCAGCGCTACTAGAGCAATTTAACATTACTTTGTAATTATAAACAAAAATTTAGGTGTATATAGCAACCTTACAAGCTTTTGAGCTTTTATGATCGTGTATATTTAGCTTGAAGTTGCGTAGATGTGTACAAATATAGTAACTAGCAGTTATCAGAGTTATTACTAATGAAAAATAAATGAAAAAGTGATAAACAGTACTTGCAGAAAAAGCTTTAAGATCACATCTTTCAGTATTTGCACAATTTCTTATAGATAAATCTGCAACATTGAAATAATTGGTAATAATATGGTAATGATATTTTAGATAAAATACTCGCATTACAGTTGCAGCTTAATGAGCTTTTAAACTCTTGGCAGTCGATTTTTTGCTACCAGTAAGCTTTTGTGCCTTTGGAAATATAAGTTATCGGCAGTGCATTGCCAATAAATGACATTTAAAAAAATATTTAGAAAAATTAAAAACAGTACTCTTAGTTAAAGCTTTAAGCTCAATTGAACATGTATGTAACTTGCAGCCTGATAAGCTTCTAGGCTCTTGGCATTCGACAATAAGATTTTAGCCTTGAAAATGTATGGTTAACAACATTTAATATTTAAAAGACATTTTAAAAAATATTTTGAAAAATAAATATACTTATTTGAAAAGCTTCAAGCGCACATCGCTCACAGTATGGCAGTATTTATAGTATGGCTGCTCTCTATGGTCAAACTCATATAATTTCAGCAAATAAAAATTGTCTTGTTATAATAGAGAACAGACGAGCCAAATCAGTTGCTTACATAAAGCTTTTGAGCTTTTGGGATAGAATGTTTGGTTAGTATGAATCACTTAATTTATGATAAACAACAACTTTACGCTTGATAAGACTTATTGAAAGTTTCAGTGTTCCGATGTTCTGAAATTTCAGTCATATTTTAAACGAGTATGTCGATTTTGAAAGCTTTACCCATAAAATTATTAATTAATGATTTATAAGCACAAAGTCTAGGCCAATACTTAACAAAACAAATTATATCCCTTATGGTCGTACACCTCGTCGTATACGCAACAAATTAAAAACCTACATGCAGGTGGCGCTAAATTATACCTCGCACCAAAAGTTAGACGCTACCAAGTAGCGAAACGAGCCAATTACCTTAAATGTCAGTTATAATGTAATTTTTTGCGTTTTGTGCTTGGTGCATTTTATATGATTATATTTTTATGGCATACCAAGTAAGCCGGCTTTGTATTTGACTTCGGCTACGCTTTAATGGAAATTACATTGGCTTTTGCCAAAAAAGACATAAATACACGAAAACAGTCAGTGATACTCAATGGCATACGCACATTAGCTTCCAATGCCATGGAAAAAAAATTCAGACAATAAAAGCAGCAAAGCAACAAGAAGTATACGCGCACTTAAACGCATTTCTCTAAGGCACTCTAAACGTTTGCCAAGCCAATTTGTGCCATTTGCAGCACCAAGCGATATGAATCCTATTTTCAGAGGGCCGACCGCTCAAGCTCAACCATAAAAGTCATGTAAATTGTACATAAATGCTAAAAATATCGATGCTACTTACACGCTTTATTGCGTTGCTGAAACCGGCGTGTTTGCTTCTGTTTTGTGTTTCGCTTGTGTTTCTCACTTCCAGTTTTGTTTATTATTTGCAAACATTGCAATAAATTTTTCATTGACAACGAGTAGACAACGTTGCGTGGTTGTATATGGAAATTTCTATTTGTAGGTGTGTATGTTGACATATAGGAAGTGTGGTTGGCATTAATAATTTGTCGACTAGCTGTATATTGATCTGACAATTAATAATACAGTTTTAAACTTCATCTGATTATTTTACTTTATAGCATACAAATCAAGCCCATATGATGATACTAGAAAGAAATTTGTTCAAGTAGGGCATTCATGGTATGCCATTTCACTTCTAGAAATAGTCGAAATCGGGTCAAAATTTTTCAGAGCTCATCAAGATATGCCATCCCACTTGTAACCATCAAACCAAAACTTATCAACTCGCCTAGATACCGCATAGATAGACACCAGTGACTAATGCATACCTTTCATTGAAATTGGGATATAAAAATTAACATTGGAGAACGTTACTTTTTTCCTGGTAGCAATGTGTTTTGTTACAAAAGTCGGATAACATCGGATGAATACTTTCTATAGCTGCCATATACGAGTACTCAATGGAAATGTTTTCGAACTTCCGACTGACTTTATGGATCAATATGTGAACTATTTTAAAGCAAGTAAGAGATCGTGTGTTTCCAATAACAGACTACCCTAAAACAGGCGAAAACTTTCTCTAGCCCCTATGTAACTAATATGTTTTATTTCCTATATACGGTTGCCATAACTTCTTTTGTATTGCTGATGGCATTTGATTTATCTTAATAAAACTCAAAAAACATCTTTTTCTGATAATAATTTCTCTTCAGTCCAAAAACTGATAAAGTCTGGTGTATACAATCCATTGTCCCATTATACCTAATGCAAGAATCTTCAAATTTTTTCCAACGCATTAATACTATGAACAAGAACTTGGCTTTATTATAAAAATTCTCTATTATTTTTCAAAAATGATTTCGAGCAAACGACCACCGCGACTGACTGATATGAATTACAGGGAAGAAATACAATTTTTGAAAACTTTTTTGCAACGATAGGGACCGTACGGTAACAATCCAGATCAGAATATTGTCTTTCATAGCCTCAATCATCTTTAATATATCTGCGTCGACAAGCGGCACAGAAAATAGTCTCGCGGTGTTAAGGCCTACGATCTCGGAGGTCACGCCACAAGCACACGACACAAGGTAAAATGCTCACCGAAACTATCCTTTGATAAATTGCTTTATGTTTGGCTATGTATTATATATGTCTTTTTTGAACCAAAGGTCGTTCGGATCAAAATCCTCAAATTCATTAGTCATGACGCCATAGTGTTACACATTGGCGGTAATATTTGGCCGATTATATTTTTTTAGAATTGTGGGCCAAGATCCTTCTCCTTGCACCCTAAACAATAACTGCTTAAGTATGTAACGGCGTCTCAATAGTGATTTTTGAGTTATCATTGCTCAACGTGAAACCATTTTGTTTATTAACAGCTAAACAAAATTTTCTTATGAAATTCGGGATCGGTGTTGGCCCATTCACCGCATGTTGGGTGGGTAGGATTTTAGTTCGGCTTCAATACTTGCACGAGTTGGATTTGGTACGCACGTAAACCAAGATCCTTTCGCAAAACCTCCCATAAAATGGATGAGCACAACTCCAATTGTTCTCATTTAGATCTACTTTGGTAATCTAATCCACAGCAACAAAAGCTTATTATCCACTGTACTGTATGCATCTCCAAGTATATGCAATATACATTAGAAAAAACGTAGTGCGCAACCTTTCCATGGTTGCTCGAATTACCGACACTGCTGGGCGATTATGTGAAGCGGCTACTGGACGCAGCGTTTGATGCGTTGCATGAGCTGAACTATGATTTTGGTAATAGATTTGCACAATTTGCAAAAGGCCAGGCCGAGCTGGGTATAAATCAAGTACTAAATCAAGCAGTCAAAAGACCAACTCACAAAAAATAATTTGCTCAATGAAAATCACACATGTGAAAAAACACCCTTGTTATTGATATGTACATAAGAGGAAAGTTCGGATCTGAAAAATTTTCCCATGATATTCTCAGATTGATATCTATACAAGAGGAAGCTCGGATATGAAAAAATTTCTCATGATATTTTCAGATTGATATCTATACAAGAGGAAAGCTCGGACCTAAAAATATTTCTCACGCAATTCTCGGAATGCGTAATTGCATAAGGTGTGAGGTTTTAGGTCGAAAATAGGCACAGATGAGTGTAGGCGAGCACAATAGTAGCAAACGAATGACAGATTTCATTATTAAAGGAATCAGAAACTGTAATATTGTTTTTGACGGACGATGGAATTATGGAAGAACTACACAAAGTTCTAGGTCTATTAGACTTTTAAAAGCAAAAGAATACACTGTTCATGTGACAGAAAAATCTAAGTTCTACTCTTAGAAAACTGTTATGTAAATTAGATTTCAAATTGTAAAGGCATTTGATGATACACAGGAAAGCATTCCATATTACAGATTAGGTATTATTCTAAATTTCAGTTATTTAAAGTTTCATTTTCAGCAGATTTTCCTCAAAGCAAGCAGAATGCTCTGCCTGTGTTAAATAAATTAGCAACCCAAGTGCACCTGACATTCAATGTCAACCATAGCGAAAAGCGCAGAAAAACTTATAAACATAATTTTTCACATGCACACACTAACTCCCAGAGAAATTACTGGAATTAAGTACTTAACACATTTAAAATCTCGCACGCCAACGAACACATTACATATGACGGGTAGAAGAGCAGAGGATTTGCGCGTAACAAAGTCATAAACATGTCACTTATGCGATGGTGGCGCTGATTAATAATTGGTTCTTGTTGTTTCGGTTACTTTTTTATAACTCCAATGAGAGGCAGTTTTACTTAGCGTTCTGCTTGCCAACAACATTTCCTTAAGGAAGGAAGTCTTTATTGTGTATGATAAAGCGAAGCAGCAAAAGGTGTGATGCAGATAAAGAAAATGGCATAAAATAAAGAAAAATAATGCAGAGACATAAGTAGAAAGTGTGCGAACTTTTTAAAAGCTTTTAATTTAAACTTTTTTGTGGGTACTACAGGCAGGAAAGCTGTAAAATGCGCACTTAACAAATATATTTGCACATAAATGCGTGTATTTGTGTATAAGGCTGTGTATGTGTGTGTGTGTGTGTTTTCACGAAAATTCAAAATCAAGCATAATCAGCAAACTTTGGCATTAAAAATGTGTCACCTTCATGCAGCTTAAAGCGATTTATAAGTAGATAATGCATTGATAATAGCATACTTTCAGGCGCATATAAGCATACATAAATGAAAAATGCTGCATGAAAATACGTGAAAATGTTATGCGCCATAAATGTGTATAAGCTGCAATTTTCGCTCAGTTTTCAAAGCGCTGTCGGCAACCTGCTATCGCAAATGCAAAAATACTTGAGGAATCTTCAAATTTTCCATATAAAATATGTGCAAGTATAAGTCATTGTACTTAGAAGGTCACTCAGTATACATATATTCATATAGAAACACTTGCTATGCCGCAAAAATGTCTACTTAAGTGTTTTGCGACAGAACCGAAGCAAGCCGAGTGACAGGCTGATGGACAGTAAGCGTCTAAGGTAGCAAGCAAGAGCAAGGAATGGCTTTGACTGAAGTATAATTTACAAGAAAGCAAAGTAAGGCCGCTTAGCTGTAGTGGTGATAGCGTTGAGCGCAAGTAAAATATACTCTATATTAATATTAGGGTGGACCTTAATGTTAAAAGGCTTTAAACGAGTCATCTTTATTCGAATACAGAGTGGATCTTAATTGTAAACAAAAAGTTTTAAAAATCCAGCACTAGCCGTGTATTTAATATTAGGGTGGCCCAATGCTCAGGAAAAAGTTTCAAAAATCCATATTAAGCCGTATATTTAGTAATAGAGTGGACCTTAATGGTAAGGAAAAATGTTTGAAAGCCCATCTTTATAAGCATATTTAATATTAGGGTCGAACAAAATGCCAAGGAAAAAGTTTACAAAACTCACATTCATACCAATCCGTATATTTAAAATTAGGGTGTTATAAAATGCAAAGGAAGAAGTTTACAAAACTCACCAATAGTCGAAAATAAACACACATTTACTTTCTAACATTCTTAGATTGAGAAGTGCAATAAAATGTTTATTTACCTACATATATCAGCGTCTTTTTCAGCTCCGCGCTCTAAAATATTTCACCGCTTTCAAGGCTGTGCTTGTCGTTGGTGTTTTTGTTTATTGCTTATGCATTCCTCTCAAATCATGTTATTGTTGTTTTTGCATTTTATATCCACTCTTCTTATGACTTCAGTTCTCTGCACTGCACGCGTCACTTCTAATATGAATTAATGCCGCGCATAAATGCCAATATAAGTGGTTTAGCTCAAGTTGCAGCAGAGTATTTTAACCAATATGGAGAATGCGGTGTTTGCCATGAAGTATTTTGCTTAGGACCTCAGGATTTATAGTTCGTGGTTTTCGGTTTGTTTATTTTTGTTGGAAGCTTAAAGTGCTCTAAGCAACTGACAGGCTTTGAGTTTGGTTTTAAAACTTTTTTTAAGTTTATATTGTGTTACAGTAAATCTTATTAGAACTTGTTAAATTATTACTTTCATTAGCCATTTAGACAACCTCAACTCTTTTATAAGGTTTATATAATATTTCCTTAAACTGTGATCGAGCCTAAGGACTCCCCGAAGATAGTTATCTTGTAGCCACGAGATAGTACAATGATAATAAAAGCGATGCCTGTCGTAGTTTACCTACAGGTAAAGCATGCCAAGCCGCTATATTCGGGCGTCTGCCTTGGAACAAGCGGCTCGCGTTATAAACGTGTATTTTTATGACAGGTACGTAAGCCAAGGTAGAAATCTAACCAACTAATTAGGAAGGCTAAGCTAATTACTCATCTTCCTGATAATAATAGATTACTTAAGCCAATTAATTTGCCAGGCACTCTTCAGTACCAAGTGGCAGTTTGCAGTGGACAAACCAAATTAATAGGGCAATGCAACTCCACATTCAACTGACAAGGTGTCAGTTCTTCCCACATTTGGGTTTTATACAAAACCACTACGATACTCACCGAGGAGCCGCAAGGACAGGTCAGAGCGAATTTCAAGTGATGCTGATCCCCATGGTACCGAAGTTAAGTCTCTGGTCAGATCTCGTAGCCTAAACTACTACCAGTTGAGCTTCCATAATGCTCTGTTTGGACACCAGATGCACATTACAAGCATACACCTTTCATAAAAGAAACTAACCCCACCTCCAAGTTTAACGCCTTCGCCACCCAAAGAATTGACGCGCAAATGACTCTAACTGTTGGGCACTCCGACTAGTGAAGATAACGCCGCTAACATCTAAACGTCCATCAGTCCAGCTTATCCCCATACCACCCAGTTTCCTAATATCCGAGTACATCGAACAATCTCTGATAACATGAGTCCAGTCTTCAGACCGTACCCCACACAAACACCCCGGCTTTTCAGATAGGTGTCTCTAACGCAAAAAATGGTATATGCCCCATAAGCAAAAATATCCAGACACAGACAAAATCTAAAGTTTGGCTTATCCTCAACAAATCCAACGTCCCTGAAGTACTCGTAAGTCACTCGACCGAGGATGATAGGCCAGCAGTTAATAACATAAATGAACCATCTTGACTGGGACGCCGACATAGATAGAAGACGGTTGTCTAAAGCGGAGACCGTTTTTTAGCCAAGTGCAGACTTTTTTTTAGAGATTTGGTTTCGAATTTGTATATACCAGATAGTGGAGGTAGATGACACCTTGTATATGCCAGAAAATTGTGGTCATTAACCATTAATAGAGCAAAGGCATGGTTATGAGTTAAAAGACATATTTCACTAGTTTGATTTTGTTCATAAACGACCTCTAATGAGATATTAGAGTTAATGATTAATTTCCTTAAATCTTGAAAATAACATATAGTCATATGCCATTACTCCCACTACCAACAACATACACTTCTCTCTTCATTCTGTCTTTACCTGTCTTACTTATCCTCTCATATCTCTTTTTCTCATTTCATTATTTTCATACTTGCTAATTGATCTTTCTTAAACTAAATTCTCTCTTTCCTTAAACAGTAATAACAAAAACTATAAACATTTGCACTCATTAGTTTTAAGCTTCAATACATTATGTCAACTTCCTAGCTGTAAGGATTGGAAATTGCAGAAAGAAATAAAGTTGCATTCGAGAAGAACGGACTTGTTATTATATAATGAAAAATCTTATGTATGCCAGTTGACCTAAGTGGTAACTCTGATGTCCTAAATATTTACAATAAATTACTTCAACAAATCCCTGTATTTTAGGTCATAAACAGGAATATTGCGATTGTGTCAAAGAAAGATCGCCGGTCATGTTTAATAACCAATAAGCTATATACTAATTTGGAATTTAAACGTTTAACATTTTAGTCGGTTAATATAATGGTTAATTTAACGGTTAACTTAACGTGTTTTTAATGGTATTAAAACACTCAAAGTTTTCAACGTCATTAGTTTATTAGCACGCTTTATACAACAACATCATCAGAGCTGCTTAACTAAAAGGTTGATTTTGTTGAAAAACAATTTTCAGTAATTTGAGGTTTTTTTATAAAAGCTGTTATCGTCTATCAGACTTTGTTCTGTAACAAAAAAAGGTAAATAAAATTGATCGTCATTCGTTACTAATCATCAGATTTGCTCCCGAGTTTCGACTAAAGCTATGTTTGTGTATCCTGCTTTAAGATAACTAAAAGCTCTACCGAAAATCGGTTTTAACAAATTAAAGCTTATGCTACAAAAAACAATAAATACGCAAAAGTTATAACAATTTCTACACATTTAACAAAGAGAGACACTTAGTTTTATTCTTGTTGCAAGCGATGGCCACTAACACTAAACAAGACCACAGATTTCATTTCCTGTTAAACTCAATTCATTTGTAGCACCGCAACTGTGGAATTATATTGCACTTTTGACACTCTGACCTCGACTATTAAAACAGACAACCAAAAAATATGCACTAAAAGTTGTCTTTTCACAGCCCAATTCTACTTGTGCGGAAAAAATCTGCTGTTAGCAAAAATAACGTTGTTTAGTGTATATTGTATGCTGGTAGTTGTGTATCCGTGTCAAGTCAAGGAGTTAAGTTTGGGGGTTATTTTCAAGCGCTTGATATGATTTGGGCGATTTCGCAGCGTTTTACTACTTGTATATGTACATATATGTATACCCATATACACAAAGATACAAACCTACACTCATACTAAAATATTTACATTTCTTCCAACCTAACTCCAACCTAACCTCAATATTTGCGGTTTGAGGTCCACTGCATATAATTTATTTTTGGAAATAAAGCGACTGTGGTTGCTTGCCTATAAAGGCAGCAAGAATAAACACCAAAAGTAAAGAAAAACAGTTATAGGCAGCACAAAGCAAGTCAGGAAACAGCCAAAAGTAATAGGAAATACTATAATATTTATTTAGCAGCAGCCAGAAGAAAATTGCCTGCAGACACAGCCAATACATATCAAATATGTGAACTTCGATGGCGGCTGGTTTAGTGAGGTTAGGAGAAACCGCAGAGTACAATATAGCCGTAGAGGCAGGAAAGTGTCAAAAACAGCAATTTGAGAAGTAAAATATAGATAATAAAAACAAAACTGGACACGTCTATTATAAAGTCGATGCTGCAAAGGCAGATAGGAAAAATGGGTGCTTATGAAGTTGCTGAAGTTATGAACGCTTTAATGACAGAAGAACACTGCCATTTTATATTATAACTATAGCACTTAAATATTGGACTTATAGCGCTCTAATATATCCAATACTAACTAGTCTGTGTGGCTAGCAAAGCGACATACCCCTTAACCTGAATTAAATTTAATTTTTCCAAACTCATTTAAATATGTATTCTAAGTATTTTGATGAAAAATTTCTTTATATCCAAAACTTAATGTTGATTTTGTTATTTTCTGTTTTAAAGCAGACAATTAGTTTACAGAAATTGTCGCTGAGGCGTACCCTTATTTCTCTAAAGGTATTTTTTTTTTTTTTCATTAGAGTTCAAAACTAATTTTATGAACATTCCTTCAAAATATGCTTACAAATGTGATTTAGCTTTGATAACTATAATAACAGAAATCCGAAAAATCATAACAAATGTAATTTTCGGAAAATATAATTTTTAATAAAATTGAGAAAAAGTTGTGGAATATTTTGAAAAAAAAAATTAAATTAAAAAAAAAATTTCTAGTTTTTCAAAAAAATTTTTAATAAAACTTTGGAAAAAAAATTCAATTTTTATTTAGTTTTGAAAATTTATTCGAAATTCGAAATAGTATATTTATTCAAAAAACATGTTATCCAAAAACCCGTGAATAAAAAATTTGGATAAAATAAAATATTATATAACAACATTTTCTAGAAAGTTTCGAATATATGTACATATGATGAAAAAGTTTTTCGCAAATAAATTCAAGAAGAATGAAAATTAATTTTGATAAATATATTTTTTTATAGGATTCTCATAACGGCTTGGGAGATCAATTTGAAAAAATTTCAAACACATTTTCGACAAATTAACTGAAAAAATTTTAATTTAATGTTAACAGGATTTTCGAAAAAAATTAATTTTTGGAAAAATTATGAAACAAATTTCAAATTTTTA
>NW_017534542.1:99145-111311 GCF_001853355.1 Bactrocera latifrons | reverse complement strand
ATAAAATAAAAATTATTTAAAAAGAAATTGAAAGATAAACAATTTCAAAGAAAAAGTTTTTCGAAGAAAAATACCCAACAAAACTTCGTTGAGGTGGTCGTTTTCCTTCTTTGAAAATGCAAAATGTAAATTTTTTTCCCGTATCAGATAGAAAATTGTTTCCTGGTATGGCTTGAAATCTTTATAAATTTTATTAATTAAAAGTAAAGTAAAGCTTTTACAAAAAAACATATAAAGCGCCTGCGTTGGAAGGCAACATTTGGCTTCGAATCGCCCACACTTCAATGCATTAAATTTTCTATATTCGCCTAAGACCAAATATTTGCCACATGCCTTTTCACTTGTACAAGTGCACACAAATACACCCAAATATAAGTTTTCTAACCACTTTTTGCATCTCGTTTGATTGTAGCTACAAATAATTTTGCCATTTATTCGGGCATGACAATAAAATGCCACATAAAAACCCCTTTAAATAGACCCGAAATGGCTTAACCATACGAGTACACAATAATTTACACAAACAAGTGTGCTGTACAATTTAAACAAAAAATAACAAAAACATTTATTATAAAATTTTTGTGTAAATTCTAATATTTTTGATATATTTAGAAGTGGCCATAAAAGCATATATACATATATGCATATGCATGTGTGTATGTGTGTGTGTAAGCATGTCAACATGACATTTGTGCTTGTGCAACTTTTATGTCCTTTCGATATTTGGTAAAAATGTCATGCCTACATTTAGGCTTGCAGACATGCTGCAATAACAAGTGGAACGTGCAAATTTTTGGGATAAATATAGAAACGATGGAGATTTGCATGTTTACGTTTACTTATTTGTTGTATGTGCACAATTTTTATCAATAGCTATATTTATTTTTCTAAATATATTTTAACACAAACTTAAAAAATTAAATTTTCAGACCGAACAAATTACCAAAACCATTTATTTTCTAATATTACTGTTGTATTTTTTCATAAATCCATCAATTCACTGAGCCTTAAAAAAGAAGTGTTGCTAATACGTCAAGGTGTACTATAACATGTGTTCATAGAGTACGCTCATACATTGTGTACAATACGATTTTCTGCTCATGGAACTGTGAAATGTAGATTTTTAGGCGTCTCTAAGAAAGTCTCTCTAAGCATGAGCTCTTAATTGTAACGGAAAGGTCTTTCGTCTACATTTTTCTTTTATTTTCTTATTATGAGGTTAAAAATATCAACTTGTTTAATTCTTATGACTTTTATAACTAAGTACAAAAAAAAAGAACTATTTGTAAATTGGAAAGCTCATAATTTTGATGAAATCTACTGCCCTTCACATGTGGATCATTTTATATGTAGCTGTCCGGATCAAATTTGATCAGATGTTATACCTTAGCAAATGATTTTATTTCAAAAGAATCTTCGAAGTTTTTTAAAGTTTAAGCACATTGGATATGTATACTAGTACATATGTATAAACAAGAACTATTAAACAGCTTAAATATATATAAATAACAAAAGAAATTCATTTTTCATGCATAATCCCAACATTTATCTTCAGCTCATTACCAAGTAAAAGCAAAAGAGCTTCAAAATAAAACAAAATATAATCCATACATGCTAAGCATATGCTTTAAGCCTTTCTGGCGTAATAATAAAAGCACCTAAATCCACTACTTTTCGCTATTCATCACACAGTTTTACATACACAGCTGCACCACCCTACCAGCCTACAAGTATCTGACGACCTTCTTTTGCTTGAAATTGTGACAATATCAAGCCGAAAATACATTTCTGCCTGTTTACCCACGAGTCCTCGTCGCGCAAAAGCTGATTTTCCATTTTTCCGCACTGTCCCAAAAAACTTTGAAACTTTACATAACCTTTATTGTCGCTTGCATTCGGCGAGCGATTTTTCATTTCTCATATAACGGTGTCGTTCACTTTGATTTTTGCTTTTCTTAAGTCTTCTGCGCCGTCTGCTTTGCTGTTACATTGATTATGCTGCTTCACTTTTCATTTAAAAAGTGAAGTTTGCGCTTGTTTGGCAATGCTGGGGTGGCGGCCAGCGGTGCGTATGAGTAATATTTATAATACAGGCAAGTAAATGAAAGATTTGCTTTTCGCTTTTGAAAGTTATGCATAATCGAAAAGTTCGATGAGTTTGAGTTAAAAGTTTGCAGGAAGTTGGGTTTTTTGTTTTGTATAGCAATATTACTAAAAACAAAAAGAAACAATATTGAAACAATATAACACAAATATTTCCCATTTCTCGCTTTTTAAATTCTCTATATATATTCTCTCGCTTTAACATTACTTTTTTCACGTCTAAGCTGTGGCACAGTGCTTTCTCGACACAAAAATTGAAAGTCATTAAATATGCTAATTCACTGCTGCATGTTGACAGCTAATAACAGTGTCTGGGTATTGCCTTTAATTGCTGCATTATTAATTTATACATGATAAAGTGACATTTTTATGGACTTTTCTAACAAAATTACACTTTTGTACTCAAACAGCTGAGCTGTGAGCAGCTGTTGCTGTTAAAATACATCACTTCGTCTATACTTATACAAGATATGTGTCTATATTTGTAAAAAGGTACATATACATATTTGATTGATGTGATTATGGCTTCACGTCGAAGCAGCATAAGTCGATAATAGAAAAAAATGTGTGCTATACAATATTGTAGAGTAGTGTAGTAAGAGGTTTGAGACTAATTACAACAGATAATAATTTTTACTTTTTTTTAGATATTTTTGGGGGGAATTGGAATGCATGTTTCTTTTCAGTAACATTTTGCAAAAAATCAACAAACTCTTATTAAAATTTCCAAACTTAAATCAAAATTTTTTTAAAATTTTTTTCAGCTATCAACAAGAATAAATAAATGTGCATATATATTAAAATCTAGCACTCCTTCGTTTGCAAAAAAATATTTAACCGGGCTTAAAAACGAAATATATTTAAAAACATGATAATATATTAACCTTAGTTGCTTCGAAACTATAATACCTTCCACATTTACCTTTTTTATATCATAACATGTTATAAAAAGAACTTTGTAATGAATTTCTTCAGTCAGTTTGTATGGCAGCTATATGCTATAGTAATCCGATGTGAATGATTTTTTCGGAGATTGTACGTTATTTTATATAATACTCTATGCCAAAGTTTGTGAAAATATCTTGTCAAATAAAAAATTTGTCCATATAAGAACTCCATTTTGATGGGTTAGTTTTTATGAATATGAATAATTTCTTCGGAGGTTGTGGCACAGCTTTTAACAGAAATTTATTCCAAATTTCGTCAAGTTAGATTGTCGAATAAAAAAGTTTTCAATATATAAGCTCCATTTTGACCGGTTTAATTGGATCAGTACTATATGTTATAGTAGTCCGATCTGAACAATTTCTTCGCAGATTATGGCACTACTTTTTTCAGTAATCTATAGTAAGTTTTGTGAAGTTATCTTGTCAACTAAAATAGTTTTCCATACATGAACTCCATTTTAAGTGATCAGTTTGTATGACAGCTATATGTTATAGTAGTCCGATCTGAACAGTTTATACGGAGACTATAGCCCTACTTTAGACAATAATCTAAACCAAATTTTGTGAAGTTACCTTTTCAAATCAAATTGCTTTCCATACAAAGATATGATTTTGATCGTTCAGTTTGTAGGACAGCTATATGCTATGGTGGTTAAATATCGTTTTAAACCAAAAAGAGAATAAAAAAATATTAGAAGAATTATGTTTCTGGCTAAAAGCCAACCATAGTCATCATAACTTAAAAATTTTTCTATAATTTCTTACTTTAAAATTATGCATTCATTTTAGTAGTCCTTCCAAAATGTCTCCTCAACTTCTTACTCAACAAATAATTTGCATAACTAAAATCAAGTTAATCTTTGAAAAGTCAACCCCTTAAGTGAAACAAATAAGTAACCGTATAAAAAAGAAAATACCAAAATTTTATCCATACCAATGGCACGTTCGAAAATTATATTAGACATAAGTAGATTGTTTACCTCACTCACACTAAGCGAAGTTGTCGGGTTGAGGCAGAAAATGTTACATTTCATGACTTGCCAATTTGCAGGCTTTACCAATTCCATTTTCATATCCTTCTTCAACAATGAATTTTCGCTAGACATTTAAGGGCGGAAATTTTTTGCAACCAAAGAAAAATGTTACAGAGGAAGATTAATTTTTGAACATGAGGTAGTATGTATATCTGAGTATGCTTTTTGTATATTAAGCGAAGAACGTATACTTTAGTACGTAGCCATACATAAATGAAAAATAATGTACTGTTATAAGAAATGTATTTTTTGAGATGCTTAATGTGACACTGTAATTACAAGCTTACTTTAATCTTCATTCTCGTATATATTAGACTGCTATGAATCTAGTTTCGAACTGGTTATTTTGAATACTAAAACAAGAGCACTTTTTGCGTACCTTAAGAAATGTTTCGTTCTTTTAGAGTTAATAACTCAAAAATAACCATATTCAAATGCTTCGACTTCCTTCATAGTGTGGAAATGTCTCTCACCCAGAAAATAATTTGTTTAGAAACCATATATGTATTTCCGTAGCCGCCTACATTCGCCTCTATAAGTTGCCCTCAATTTTGTTTTCACCTTGCACTTGTCCTTGAGTTTGACTACTATTTTTGCTGGCATTTGTTAATATTTGATTGACAGTCATGCAAAGTGTTAAGCTCTATAGATGGCCCTTTGAATTTATATCACAGTTACACTGAAAAACGTAAAGGACAGAAATAGCTGTAGGTTTTGCCGTATATATTATTAATTCTAAACTAATTAGGTGTGATAATAAATAATTACGAAAATGAGTCAATTATTTCTTAGGTGGGTGGTCTTCTAAGGTTCAAATGGACTAGAATAAATTCGTAGAAACGTAATTTTATGCGTGGTATAACTGTAATAATTTAAGGTAAAGCTTACGGCTCAGCTTAGATGTTATCTCGTAGTGTTGATCTTAATCAATGGATCTTATTTCGATACATGTTCGCACTCATAAAGTTCTAAATGTAGATCTGCAGACCATTGGGCTTACTATAAATTTGTTCAGACAGTTAACCTTAGAACCGTGACATAGCTGTACAACTTAATCTCGTGACTTGGGCACTCAGTGCCCAGTAATGTTTTTTTTATGGAAAAGCCAAAATTTCGCTTGTTTATGTAAATAATTTAATGAAACTTGGGATTATTGCTAGAAAAAAATGTATTTTTATTGAAAACTGTGAAAATCAAATAAAGTTTTAATTTCGAACTGCTCAAATGGGTGAAATTCTTCTCTGTCTTTTTGATATATTTTGATTGGGTTTAGACGTTGTTAGAGTATTGTCCACATCTTCATCATTGTCTGAGTCCGTGTCAGCTTCGGCATTGTATTTTTCAAAATAGCACTTTTCACACGCCCTTATCTAGTGCTTGGTGCATGTCGGAATAAGGCAATGGTCACAAACTGCTGTTGTTTTATTATCGATCTTATTAGTTTTGTAGCTTTCACACCGCCGTTTCAAAGTGTTGACCTGTGTCAAGAAAGAAAATAGTGAATAAATTTGAAACTGAACTAATTTTGAAATAAAATGAATTATGAAACCTTACCTGTATTGATGGACGCGAGCTCACCACTGCAGGAAACCGTTTCAAATTGATCAAGTCCATTGCAATTTTAGCTGTAGAGTTAATTTTTGTTTTGCATCGGTTTTGTAATTGCTTCTGCGCTAGCTCCATAGAGAGTTCTTTCAAAAATATCTTACGCTTTTCAGACTTCCCGCAAGTCCGGGAATCGTCAAAGCGTATAAAACGGCATAATTGCTCAAACCGATGCAGTGACATCACTGCTCTATAAAAGGACATGTTCGTTTTGTGAAAAAGATCCTTAGCATGAACTAAGTTTGCCTTTTCAGCTAAGAAGTATAAAATTATTGCAATAAAAGCATATAATTCATCCCCATTTGTGTCTTGCCAATATCTTATTTTTTTTTTTTAACTGTTTCATGCATATTTGCCCGTATTACTCTTTCAGCTTTCCTATTCGTTTCAAGAGCAATACTTTCAACAAGAGACACTGGGAAAACGCGTATGAAGGCACCGATTTTAGATCCAAAACTTTCCGTGTATAGAGAAGTTGATTGTCTACGCATTTCCATTGCCAGTTTCGTTCGCCGTTTTTCAGTTTGGCTTGGCATTGCCCACTATAAAGTTGTATTGTTTCTTCCCTGACCACAATATTTTTCTCCACGATTACCCTCAATAGCCGTATTTGACAAATCAAGTTTAATTTCGTCATTGCCTCTATCTACAGCAGCCTCCTCATGGATATATTCTTCGAAGCGTGGATCACTAATGGGCTGAGCATTATTATCTCCGCAGTCCGATTGGTCACTGGGCATCGATTCGTGGTCACCACCAAATTTAGGCTCTCGTCCACCATCATCATCATCGCTATCATTAGCATTCAAATAATTTGAAATATTCTCCTCTTCTTCATCCGTCAATTCACGCCGTAAATTGGCAAAATAAATCGCCAATTCTTCACTCATTTCAAAAAATTATATTTGTCACAACCAAAAATGAACTGTTCACTTGAAAATATTACGCGAAACTAATTAGAAATACACAATAATCACCAAAACTCTTAGAAAACTACGCTTCTTCATACAAACTATATGAACAAATATTATGGGCACTGAGTGACCCAAGTCACGTATAGCGTACACACCATATAAAATGCCGTTACTTTCTTATTATAAGAGCTATGTGCCTAAAATTCCGTCAACTTATAAATAAAATAACAGTTTATCACTACGCGGAAAATAGATCAAATTGAACTGCCCAAATCCCAGAAATTCAATTTCAAAAATGGGAATGGGCACTGAGTGCCCAACTCACGGTTCTAAAGTTAATATCAATCTCAGTAACTTATATCACTATCACTGCCACTTTGGCTAAAAATGTGTCTACCGAGACATTTAGATCTCAGCTTTAGGAAAACTGAAAAATAGCGGAGAAAATGATAATATGACAATGAAAGAGAGTAAAAACAACCGTCTCTTGGAAGTCTGATCAATTCATTACACTGAGTATACACCCTCAGAAAACTTTGATTATGATTGTGTTATGGACCTAACTCTGATTCTTTCTCATTCTGTTTTCTCATCACAACTATGCATTTCTCTTTCTCTTAATCTATACGATCGCAAATATCAGAATCATAAAGGATCTACGCCTGATTCTTTCTCACTATTCCTCATCTGCATCATCATTCGAAACAAGTTCCAAGAGTTGAAACAAATGTTAGACAAGATTTCTTAGGGATGTGAAGCCAAGGTTAGCTGCCTGAATCCCCAAGACGATGAAGTAACCCATTGAGACTGTCGTATATTTATAGTCCTTTGTGAAGATACATAAAAACTATCGACTTAGCGCCTTTAACCTGCAACCTCACAAATGAAATATTTTCCACTAAAAGGGTTGTCTATTTGAAAGCGTTTGAAGGCATATGAGTTCAGATATCTTATGTGTAAAAAATAACAGTTAAAATTGATAATTTCTGTATCACAGTATATTTCACGGTGAAAACTTAAACCCAAACTTTAAACATTAAGCATTCTACGCATGTGATTTCTTAGTTAAAGTAGAAGCAATGATTTTGTTGTACTCTCGTTCTCACAGCCGATTTAATATTGGCTTACACATATTTCGCTGCTATTAAAAAGCTAATCTTTCACTGCAATCCGGCTCTCTAAGTCATAATGTTAAATGGGAACATAAAACTACAAATTATCTACATAACAGTAGTTATGGCTGTACTTAAACTTTTTAAACTGTATGCACTAGGGTGGTTCTTTATTTTTTATTTTTTTGTACAGTTATTTTCACAGAGTTTGCCTATCTGACGGCAAGAAATTATTATAAACTAAAACACTTCACAAATGTTTTGAAAATAACTTGCAAACTAAAAATTATTTGGTTTTCCAAGAAGTTTGTTTGGGGAAGATTTTTAATACGAACGCGGGTTACGCAGTCCACATACTAATATTGAATACTCAGAACACCATAAATTTTTTCATAAAAATATTATAACCTGATAATTCAGTATAATTCAGTGGGAGAAATTTTTCGTTACAATGTATGTGATGGCGATCGTGAAGACTAAACATACTGAAAACCAAACACTTTACCAGAAAAATATTATAATATTATATTTTAGTGCCACCCTAAAGTATAAATTTTTACGAAAAAAAATGATAAGATTGCGTTCGCGTAGATCAAATTTACACACTATCAGAAACTTTTACATGAAAAGATTTTCATTTCATTAATGAGGACCACCCTAATATGCGACATTATTATGAACGAATTTTATCAGGATTTTGTTGGACACGTGGAATTTTTTATAAAAAAATTTTAATTAAAATTTAGTAACACCCTAATGTGTGAAATGCTTGCAAAACCAATTTATTACGATTTCGGTGGAGCATACCAAATAATGAGAAATCTAAAAACGTTTGTCTAGAAAATGTTCATTTTATAATTTAGTACCACCCTAATGTGCCCATTCTCACAAGTGCTACACACTGGTTATGTTGCTTCGAGCACAGCAGCGCACATAATCTCACGTAGTGAGCTTTTATGCCACATTTGCGGCATAACTGTAGTAAACGGCACAAGCTTGGCAACAATAACAACAAAAACAACAGCAGCGATAACACAAATGAGCCGGCGCATTACAAGCAATGTACATTTCGTTCGGCGCACACTAATGCATGCACACAGACATAGAAACTGCAAGCGTGCCTTTAATATTCTGCTTGACTGTGGCATGTTTATGCGTGCCACAAATGTTGCCCGTCGCAAACGCTGCAACAGAGTAAGCCAAAGCGACGCTACACACATAAGCGGAACTGCAGTTGCTGCTGTGTTGTGTTTGTATGTGTGTGTGTGTGCTTGTGCCTAAAGCGTTCGTATGCCATAAAATGCAGCAGCCAAACGTGCCTCAAGTCGTACACAAAATTACTTGGAATTTCGCGAGTTACGTGGAAATTGTATTTCAACGCGCGGTTGTTGTCACGTTGCACATCATGGTGGCATAGACATTACTGAGACTAATATTTTCTTGACTTGCTATGCGCGTGACACAAAACTTGTTTTGGTTACCGTGTCATGTTCACCAACAAAATATTAGAATTTTATATCTAAGCTATTTATATAAATTCGTTAAAATTAACTTACAGTGTTGCATTTGGCGCAGTACGCTTTATAGCCATAAGCCTTGCATAGTTTTAGGCGCACACTAACTCACTGTAGCGTTGGTGAATGCTACAGTTTTGACTACGAAAAATGTTGTTTTACATTCTGCACACAAATATACCTTTACTTTGGGCACCCACTGTACAAAAAACAATATTCATAATCCTTATTCAAAGTTGCCATTATAAGTATAGACCTACAGATATATATATTTCCCCTTTAAATATATGCAGTGTACCGTGCGGATTACACGAAATGCGCTTTAAAGCGAGTATAAAGAGCTTTTATTTTTGCTCAAAAACATGGAAAATCTGCAAATAAACAGACAAAAGACCCACAGACAAGCCACGGCACTCAGCCGTCGTCGTAATGAAGAAACGAAGGCATGAAGAAATGAAGAAAGCAGAATGCATGAGCAAGTGAACGAGTGAATGAGCAAATGAAAAAACAATTGGCATAACCCAATTTCGAAAATGTATAAGTTTCGTGCAAACCTACACAAATATACAAACGCACAATCACATACACATACATATTGTAAATTCACACACACACACATAAACCCAAAAAAATACGCAAGCGCCTGTGCATTGAAGCAAATGTAATATCAACAGACAAAAGGAGACAATGCCAGCGCAATGCAACACAAAGGCGAAAAATCCCAAAAATGTAATATTAAAAGAAATAAGATTTAAGCCAAAAGGAAAACTGTAAAATAAACTAAGAAAAAATAATATATAAAGAATGTAAAGAAATATGTGGTGAATTTCATATTAAGCACAATTTAAATGCGCCAACGATATCTGTGTATATACATATGAAATGCTTGAAAATGAAAGCTGCATGAGAGCAGAAACCTTGAGTGGCTTAAGAAAAATGGAGTGGAAAGGGAAAGTATGAAAATAGTGCTTTAAAATAACAACTAGCTGGATATTTGTAGTATAGTTCGTATGACAGCTATATGTTCTAGTCAACCGATTTTGTTGATTTTCACCGTACGTCTTCCACAAATAATGAGTACATGGCCCTGTAAATATCGTGACTTTAACTTTTTAATTAAAACAGTTGTATACTAAAACCTCAAAACTGAAGAATAGGTTTGTATGGCAGCTATGTATATGCTGTAGTCAACCGATTTTTATGAATTTGCTTTCCACCTTTCATTTATAATGAACATATAACTCAACAAATTTTATTCTCCTAACTTCATAATTGAAGCAGTTATAGCCTAAAATCATATATCTGTGTTATATATGTTATAGTCAACCGATTAATAGTGATGAGTACATGGTACTGTACATTTCATGATTCTAACTTCGTAATTGCTGTAGTTATAGACTAAAATCTCAAATCTGAAGATTAGGTTTGTATGACAACTATATGCTAAAGTACACCGATTTGGATGATTCCCAGTATATGTCTTATATTTAGAATGAGTACATGGATAAGGCCAACTGATCGTAGTTATTTTAATTAAAAATTTTTAAAGATATAAATTTATTTATTTATTTAAAATATATAAGGTTATCAAAAAATTCCATGTAATTCTAAGGAGTTATAGTCACAGTTCTGTTTTCTGAACAATTGGTTTGTATCGTGTTTTCGAATAAAAATGATACGATTTCTAAGTGCCCTTTCGGCCATTTTTAGTACGTCATTACATGATCGTAATATTTGTTGAAAATTGCGACTATATATAAATACCATGAAGTTTAAGTGTTAAGAAGACGAAGACCCAGATCGAAGTAATGAATAAATTGCTGTTATGGAGGCACGTGTTGCTGAAGACCACAATATGTCGATGCAAAGCCGTTTTCAAGAGTTGGCACTATCTCAAACCAGGAATCTGGCGAGTTCTGAGAAAGAGTTTTGACTTTCATCCTTATAAAATTGTTTTCACTCAAAAACTTAATCCATTGGACCACCATAAACGTCGTAAATTTGCTGATTTTGCTTTGAAACAACTTGAAAACTATAACATTTTTTTTTTTTTAAGAAGATCATCTTCACCGATGAGCCTCACACTCCTCGGAGTGGTTTTTGGGCTGGTGAAATTATCGGTACATACTTCATTCGACATGAAGCTAGTGGCAGTAACCCCACAGAGAGCGGTACATATCGATGATAACAAACTTTTTGTGGTCGCAATTGGAAGAAGTTGAATTTCCTTAACATTTAGTGTGTCTTTTTTCTTTTTAAAGAAATCATATTACTCTTAATRGTAAACTCTTTACATTTGCTATTTATTTTAGTCTAGGCAACTTGAGCATTACCACCGAACAATTGCATTATATGATTTAAAAGACTGAGGTAGCAGCTGACACATTAACAGAAACTGGACAGTATAACGTCTGAAGCCAATCATATAACAGTCTTTAACTGAAATAAAAAAACGAGAAATGCCTTCATAGAAGCTCACTATGTCGCATGCAACCGTTTGTGGTGAAAAATATTATTTACAAAATAATATTGGATTTTGCTTAAGCGCACTCCAAACGCGAGCCTCAAAAATTATTCATCGCATTGCAAACTTAAGCTGGTACAAATTATCTTTATTTAGAATGGAAAGGGTAAAGCTATCGCATACATATAAACAAGTTACAAGAAGTAATTATCTACATATAGTATACCTGGTGGAAAAAATTATATGCAGAATAAATATATTTTCTTTATTTTATCTGACATTGTGGTATGACCACAACAAAATTTTTAAAAATCTTAGATTATATATAAATGCTTATGTGATGAGTATACTCCAAACACAAATAAAAAAATAATAATAATTTGTAGTAAAAAAGCCCTCACTGCTGCAGTGATTTTAAATTTTCTTTAAAATTTCTCCACAACTTTCTACTACAGAAACATTTTGCTCTTCAA
>NW_017534542.1:97283-98949 GCF_001853355.1 Bactrocera latifrons | reverse complement strand
TTATATAATTTTGTATAATACCTTATGTTTATTTCAATTTTTAGTTTTTCAGAATTTGGAAATAAATAAACGTCGTTTTAGTTTTTCGGCCCCCCTTAATGCAAGGATGAGCCTGCTTGAAACATTATAGATACTGCAATTTAGAATAACGTAAAGGGCGACAAAGCATAATACAATCAAAAGCACATTTGACATCCTCCCTTTCGTATGCAAGGGGGCAATGAATTCTAAGCAAATTAGCGGAAAGACAATGAACCAGTAGCAGAAGAAAAAAGAGATAAACGATCATGCCAAGCAATTTGGACTTTCTTTGATTCCAGTGAATGTCATTTTCTGTCAAAATTTGTAGAATTACTATTATTTGAAATGTTTTCTTCTATTTTGGCAATAGCTTTACTATATAGCAATATTATTTCTTCCAAAAACTACATCCGTTTACTCACAACTAAGACTCGACACTGAAATCATTTCTAAATTCGAAATATGTTCTTCTGTTGGTCTTCAGGCTAACTTACGAGTATAATATTTACTTGCGATTTTTGAATATTTATAATTCAGCTTTCAGAAAATAAAAATTCTGGAAACCGCAGCGCATATTCCTTATCGCATTTAAAAAAAAAAATATTTAAACAGCCTTGAATGCTGGCATATGTTTTAGAGGGTACATGAAGTATGTTAAACAATAATTACAGTCATACAATATGCATTAATGTCGGTGAAAGGTAGCAGTGACAGAAACACAGTACCTTAATCTTAGCAACATCATTCAGCTCCTTCAAACCATAACGTACATAATTTTTAATTTTTTAAATTTTAGATATTAATTTTTCCTTTTTTTTTTTTTTGTTTTTTAATTGTTTCTTCGCATTAATGTACATACTTTTAAATTCGCCTAGTAGGAGAAAGAAAATTTTAAAATTTATTTTGCATTAATTTTTTTATTGAAATTTAATATACTATACAGCGAATTCAATGTTTAAATTAAATGTGTCCTCGTAACTTAGTCACATGCAAGACCACCACACTCTCTCTTCTACTCCGTATTGAGAAAGTGCTCGCCATTAAAGTACAGTTCTTGTTTGCTTACGAACCTCGTTTTTTCATTCGCCATATCATCAACATTTAATGTTATCGTATTTGTAATATCACGATTTGAACCTGATGGGGTATATAGTATAGCATTTTCATTTTGATCAGCCCTTGACACGTAGGGTATCAGCAACTGTTTAATATTCGAACGTTCTTTTCTCGGAACATAGGTGGTTTTCGTAGACTCTAGTCTTTTCCCGTCGGCTTCCAATGGCGGTGACGCCTTTTTCACTTGCGCGTCCAAATAGTTTTGCTCATAAGGCTTGAGACAACTGTAAACGATGCAATATATAAAGACGAAAACCGCGAAGAGGAGTAGCGCATAAAGTAGGGTTACTGTGGTGCTCGCCAGGAATGCTGGCGGTTGTATGACAAACAAAATTATTGTAAAGAAGATCAGTCAATAAATTACGAAGATGATCAATAATGTCCATTGTGCGCAGCTGATGTTTTTGCTTTTTGCAAAGCGGGTCATTTTGAATAATTTGCTAATAAAATATGTGTTTATCAGTTTATTGATGTTGTATTTTTGTTTTGAAATTTATTCATTTAATATTCTTTTACTTTTACTTTATTA
>NW_017534542.1:92412-96758 GCF_001853355.1 Bactrocera latifrons | reverse complement strand
TATTTCTAATTGGTTTGCGATATGTTTCAAAACACGTTTTTTTGTACCTCTTAATTATTACTGGATCCTTAGAATTAGTATTTTTTAAACTTATCATTCCCACACTTTGTCCCTATCAACACATACATAGATACACAGCCACATATATAAATACATACATATACTACATTAGTGCCCTGCTCACTTTGCCTCTTTACTCTGTTTCGAGCTCTTGTTTGCCTTGTGGGCAGGGTTAGAGCTTTCGCCGACAAAAATGTGCACGCATACTCTTACATGCTGTACATAAATTTATAAGTAAATTTATTATACATTGCAACCCTTCCCACTAAAAGTATTATGAATAGCAAAACCTTGACTTTTCAGCATTTGTTGATAAGGTTCTTACTGCAGAAATCTTGCTGTTTGGCATATAATTTCGGGTTTCGCTTACGAAATAGCAAAAATTTGTTTGTGCTTCTAATTCGGCAAATAATTTTATCAGTAAATGTACTTACTACATATTATATTAATATTCAAGTAATATCTWMAATTCATACAGGGTATACCAACTCCTTTGACGATCTAAAAATATGAAATAGAACGTTCTTTCACGCGCTTTACATAAGGTTGAACAGTCGTGGCAATGATTATAAAAAAGAGAAGAAATTCACATTCTGCCTAAATATATAGATTTGACTACCCCTGGTCTCTGTAATATAATATAAAGCATATACTTTACATGCAGTCTCACAAAAAGTAGTCAGAGATCAGCATAAAGTGCAACGATTAGAAATATCATACTAATTAAGATATCACAGCGGATCCAAAGTTGCATCGAAAAATGTGAAAATGTACTGCGAAGTCTGTTGTGTTTAGAAAATAGTGCAAATATATTGTCTAAGACCAAATATCAAAGTATCGCAATTTAAAGAGCTTTATATATAAACCTATATGAAAATGACACACCCTGTATATTCAAAGCAGCGCATTGGGCATTTGATTGTTAAAAAAAACACATAATTCTGTGGCGACCATTACACAAATTCAAATTTTTGTTGTTTCTGCGGTTACATGTGGATACAATACTTGCAAGTCTATACACTAAACACAGCTCAACTATGGAACAGTATACTGGAGACATGAAGAGTTCGTTGTAATAGAAAGCAAGTGCAACACCGTCTAAAACCTCTCTGCTTACGAACAAATGATGCTATATCCACATTCTTAGAATTACTTTATAATAAGATAGCGGTTACTTTTCAGAAGTTCCTGTCTGTATTTAAAAAGAGATGTCCGGGCAAACAGACATGCCATACCACGCAATTCCACTCTTCCGTTCGAGATCATCCTAGSTCGTTCAAAAACTTTAGTCGCGACTTCAAATACCTTATAAGAAAAACTTTTCTAGCGGAAATATATTCACTTTAGCAAATAAWATGTTCTCTTCAGCTGTTTTTCAATTTTTATATCGAGAATCCAATCTCAAATTTTATACTAACAAGATGATGAGAAACTAACTGTTCCCTAATAAAACACTCGAAGGCAATTAAACAAACAATACATATAGGTTATCAATATCAACAAATTATATTGAAATATAGCACTGAACGAAAATTCTTAAAATTTACCCTTGTATATTTCACGAAGTAACCCCTCTCACCAATGTATTCGTTCGGGGTTTCAAGTAAAATGATAATGTGCTATTATTTCCTGACAGTTAATGGAATTCCCAAGCGTTTTGGCGTCAAAACCTTTGCTGATATAATATTTATTTTTGCTAAATAGAATATGAATGCGAATTTAAAAGGAAATGAGAGTCGAGAAAGAATGTGAGAGAGAGATAGTAAGAGAAGTACGAAAGAAGGCAGTAACGGTCGTCATTTGTGGGTGTTTGTCGATGAAGCAAAACTTCTGATATCTCCACATATTTTTCACGCAAATATTTTGCTAATGTAAACAAATAATAAAATAATTCAAACTTGGTGGTATATACTAAATAGGTTTTTCATTAAATTTTTTAACAAAAAATAAAAATAAATAAAAAAAACTGTAAATTCTATTGTCATCTTCATATGAAGTTTTAAGTAAAATCCTTTTTTGTAATTAATATTTTTTAAATGTTTTCTTTCCATAATCTGCTCTTTTTAAACATGCAAAATATTATTTATTTTTAATAACATCAAATCAAATATACATATACAATTTATATTTTGTCTTTAAAAAATTATATTTCCAAACATGAGTTTAAATAATAATCCTAGAATTCTGGCGTTCAGAATTCAAACCAAATTAACGGAAACACAATGAACCAACAGCAGACGAAGAGCAAGAATAGCGACCAATCCAAGCAATTTGGTCTTTCTTTGCTTCTAGTGAACAACGTCATTTTACGTTAAAATTGTTTCTTTTATTTTTGCAATAGCTTTACTATATTTCAATTTTATTGCTGTAAAAAACTAAATATGTTTACTCACAACTAAGATTCGACACTGAAGTCAATGTTAAATTCGAAATATGCTCTTAAGGTTGGTCTTCATTCTGACTTAACATATTTACTTGCAAATTTTGAGAATTATAATTCAGTTTGCAGAAATTTATAATTCTGGAAACCACATATTTCTTATCGCATTTAAAAAAAATTGCATAGCCTTGAATGCTGGCATATGTTATACAAGTAGATCACAAATGGAGGATGTTAAACAATAATGAAAATCATATACATTAGTGTCGGTGTGGTTGTGAGTAGAAAAGGAAAGGTAGTGGCGGAGAGGAGAGGAAACACAGTATCAGAGCTGTTAGAGACACATCTCAAGTTTTGAGCACCAACTGTTCAGGGTTAAACAAAAAATACACTGAAATAAACCAGAAAGAACATACTGTAAGGAAAGAGAGAATTGAGTATTGCTATGATAGGCACTTAGTTCAGTTCTCATCTTCAGCAAACCAGCAAATTAGAACTAACAGAACATGCAAGCAAAAACTACAGCTGTTTGACCAAAATCTTAGCTTTCTAAATATCACTATTGAGTTAATGAGGTGTACCACAAAATACACTTGAGTTGGCAGCTCAGACTCATAATTTAAGGAAAAAGCGAACTGACGGTRAAATTAACAGAACGCAGATCATGTGGTGAGACTGATTTAAGATAATGTTTCAACATCTGCGAAGAGACACCCTTCAGCTGGTTTATAGGACAGTCATGGGCCAGCCAGGGTGTTGAGTGGTGCTTAATTGAGGTAAAATTTAGGAGAATATTGGCTAATCTGCGAAGGCATATGGTAGCGAATTTTTTCAGCTTCGTTGCAATAACGATTTTTATGTAAAACTTTCCTGAATATTGAAATATCGTAATTATACTACTTCCAGAACTGCTCTAATTGGGTGCGTTGYATTCCTGTTCACCGAATAGTCGATCCTTTAGTTTTTGAAGTATTAATCTAAAAATTTGCACGTATACTTGTTTCCGTGGTGAGTTGATTATTTGCTGGAACCAACCATAAGCAACGTTACAATCTTCGAACAAATTATTCAGATCTACTATCACTATAGCATATAGCTGTTATACAAAGTGACCGATCAAATCACCTTCACATGGGGGTTACGGTTTCAAAAAAATTCAAATTTTTTTGTCTTATTCAATTTCACAATACTTCTAGAATATTGTTCTAAATTTTCAAGTTGATCTGATTAATAGCTTCGGAGAAACAGCCTTCAGAACTTATACGCTCGAGGTTAGCTAGGCTTAGTGTGCCGTCTTTAAACACGATTTTCCCGAAATCTGTTGGCAGGATTTCGCAAGAACGAAGACGAGAAGAACGAGAAGAGGTGCTTCAGATACAATTTATACAGACTTCGACCAAGGATTTTTTTCGATTTCAAAAATTAAAAAAAACAACCAATGTCACGAAATTTTGATTTATTTTTGAAAATGTCTGCGAAAATCCATTTTTATTTATTTTTTTCCTTTTTTCAAGTTCTAAATTAGGGTTTTAACTAAAAAAGCTAATTTTTCAATTGGTGATCCTGCATCTCTTTTCCGTGGGCTTACCAGAAATGGCGTCGCAATAGCCGAGTTTAAATAGTTTATTTCAAAAATTTCAGATTTTCCTTACTAATTGCTGTTGTTTGTAATAATAAAWAGTTCTAATAAAATATTTAATTTCTTATATGAGAAAAAAATTGTTGAAAGGTGCTTTTTTTACAGTAGGAAACCCAAGTAACCCCATATATGGAATTCAGCTTTCATTTCACAAGGATCATAATGAAATCGGGCATAGATTATTTTGCAAAATATTATTTGAAGTTCTGAAAAAAATTGTTCAAATCGAAGTACTATAGGTTCCAGCTGTCATAGAAACTTGTCGAT
>NW_017534542.1:85001-87717 GCF_001853355.1 Bactrocera latifrons | reverse complement strand
CTTAAACCTTAAATCTTAAATCCTAAATCTTAAATCTTAAATTTTAAATCTTAAGTCTTAAATCTTAAAATCTCTTAAAAAATCTTAAATCTCAGCTTTAACTTTGACTTACGATTTAGTTTACCTTCAATATTATTCCTAATGAATCACTAAATTTTCAGTCATTCTCAACTAAATTTCACAATAACTAATAGAAAACTAAATCGGWCATACTTTGGCTATCGAATATAATCACCTGCAATCTTTTTCTACTTAATTAACATCCAGTTTCACCACGTCATGAAAATCCCGAAATGTAGAGGTAACTGTTAATGAAACCACTTATGTTTGGTATATGCAGTAGCTATTGCTCGTGTGTTATGCGGTTGCGTGTTGGGATCAAATAGCCTTCGCTGATTAGTCATACCGCAGCTGCATTTATTTCTAAGTATTTGCAAATCAAATTAAACCACACATTGATTACTGTTTTCCGAACAGAAATAAAAATTGCAAATATTTTTACGGCGACTTTTGCACAACCTTATCGACACTTAACAGATGTTCGGCTGATTTTGTGCACTCTGTTAGTGTTTTGTTTTTTTTTTTTTTTTTTGCTGTTAAAAGTGTTATATCGAGAATCAAATAACTACATGTATTCTTCAAAATAAAAAATAGCAGACTATTGGCTAAAGAAACCCTTACTCTCCAATATTTTGGGTTTCCAATTTATCGAAAATAGTACTTAATCCCTAATAAATTAAATAATTGTTTATTTAAATCCATAGCAATTGTAAACTTTAATGCATCATTTAACCAAGAAGACTAGTTTGAATTTGCGCTTCTTAATGTTATTTTTTAGCATACCTTTAGGCGGCCACAAGCTAGACTTACAATATYTCTGACGCTATGTTATGATTACATTTACTTTACAGAGGGATTAAATTATCATGTCTGGCTACATTTTATTGCGGTGTTATTCGTCTAGTCTCAAATAGTATAGAAGTGTTGCCACGTATTTAATTTTTTTAAATTATAATATATATGAAATTAAACTAATTAATAAATTATGGGTATCAAATTTGAGAATTAAAAAAAAAAAATGCAATCAAAAATTATTTTGAAAGGGTTGCCACATATTTTCAAGGCTTCTCTACAAATTTATTTCTCAAAAAGATGACCATACGCTTGATCAATAAAAAACGTTGATAATAAAGGTAACAAATACAAGATATTTTGAGAGTGTTGCCACGGTTTTCAAACTAAATTTTTTTATAAACAAAATATTAGATTCATTCAGTTTTAGTATGTGCTCAAATATAGTATTATATGCACTGCAATGTTTTTCAACGATTTTTCTCACAGTGTTGCCACCTGTTCTATACTTAGCTGCATTTGTTTCAATATGTTTCAATGTTTARAATTAGAGAATTTTTTTATTTAGACTAATGAAAATACGAGGTGGTATGGGTATCAATAATGCATGTTAGAGTAAAAGCTGCTCTGTTAGAGTGTTGCCAGCTATTTAATTTTTTTTTTGTTTTTTTTTTTTTTGTTATCAGATTTTTATCAGATGAGCTGTTTACTATTTTAAAATACATTTACATTATGATTTCCGTTGCATAAACCACAAAAATATTCAAGTAAATAACAAATAACTCAATGTCTTGAGTAACTGTAAAACTGTTTCCGATTTATGATACATCAACAACTAATGTGCTTAAACTCATGTAATTCTTCGCATTAACTACAATTTAAACGAAACTAATTTCACTAATAATTCCCATTCTAATAAGACTCGCAGTTGTGAATAATAGAATGCAAAATGAATTTCACCTGCACTCCGAACCGTCAAAAAGGGCACAAGAACAGCTTGGCCTACACGTAATTTATATAGAACATACATATTTAATTAAATGCGCCAATATAAATGTTCTATAAAATTGCCATTTAATTAACATTTTTTTAATGGCAACACATTTGTCATTGATTTATTGTTTTGCTCTATTTACACACACACTTACAAAACAGCAAATGTGTGTAAGACCTATTCTGAGGTGGGTGTATTCTTTGCTTGTTCGTCTGCAGCCCTTTTCAGGCTTTGTCAACTACACTTACAAACTCTACACACACACACAAATAACTGTTAGTGACATATACACAATTATAGCTGTATAGCTTAAGTACCGTACCTTCGTAGCTAAAATCACAATTTGCCAAAGAAACTCACTTTCCACCACAAAAAATATATATTTGTTGTATGCTTTTCTTTATTTTCTTTTTGCTTTGTTATTAAAATTTATTAGCGCAATTAAAGTGATTAATTTGAAAACACCATCAATGGAGTCTACCAGCAATGAAAGGGGTGTATGACTTGTTACGTCAGCGGCTGTAGCAACTTTTCTGGAATATTTATTGCTAAATGTTCTAAGGTGTCAAATAAATTGTCTGAGTCACGCTAAATGTTTCGGTGATATTTTGTTACTTCTTTTCAGCAAAAATAATTAAGTAACTTAGGTATAAAATATATTAGAAACACTGGCATATGAGGGAGTATTATTGATTTTTTACTATTTGTTGAATTTTTTATTGGCTTCTAAGCAAAATTGAATTCTCGACACATGTTGAAAATATAGGATCCCAAATCCACCGCTAAACAGTATTTAAATATGAAATTTTTTTTCATAGTTTCTTGTGTTTAATTCTAAAAATTTTTGTTCTAAAATCTGTTAACTTGAAG
>NW_017534542.1:81453-84744 GCF_001853355.1 Bactrocera latifrons | reverse complement strand
ATAAATTTCAAATTTTTGTTTTTTGTTGCTTCTAGTGATAGAGGTATATTTGAAGAATATTCATGCCAAATTTCAATTAAATTGACTGATTAGAACTTGAGATATTGTGGCTACCGTATCAAAAAAAGGAGTTTTGAGAAAAACGCGTTTAAAGTTTCGCTCAACCGGTCTAGTTGGCACATCACTAAAAAGGCTACCACTTTGAAAATAATTTGAGTTTTGAAAACCCCTTTTAGGGAGATATTTTTGAATATCAAAACTATCGAATTATGAAAAAATTAATTTTTCGATTTTTTCAAATTTCTAGACTAGGGGGTATATACAGGAAATTAGTTTTTATTTAGTTTGATAAATTTGAAAAATKTTTCCTCACTTTTGGTTTTACTGCTAACGTCTTCGAAAGGTCATTGATATATGGGATATATATAGAATATAAAAGGAGACATTTTTTGTTTCGAATCTCTCTTATTGATTGGTAGCTGAACTGCAAGAAAACTTGTATAGAGATTGAAAGGGAAGCAGCAAAWTTGTCAAAGAATTCTCTCACAATTTAAACATTTTAAGAACAGGTTACTAAAAATATTTTTGGAAATAATTCTATAAATTCAATCCCACCGGAAACCTAAATAGAAATTCACAGTTCAGAAACAGCAACACGCTTTTAGCTTTCGAAAGTAAAGGATGATCCATTTCAAGATTTCCTACTAATTTTAAAGAAAMAGCACATAAACTTCAAATTTAATGGAAATATTTACAATCATTTGAATGAAAATCCTTTGGCAGTAGCCCATCTGTAGAGTTCAATTTTCGATGACTCGTTCAAGCATTTCGACTGGTAATTGGCGAAAGACACGCGCGATGTTTTACTCCAAGGCCCGAAACGAAGTGGGATTGTCCGCATGGACTTTAGATTTTAAATATCCTCAAAAAAAGGTCTAACGGTATGATATCACAAAACATGGAATTATCTGCTCACCGAAGTGTTCTCTCAATAATTCCATTGATTAATGATATATGTAAAAAGTGACGTTGTCGTGTTGAAACTAAATGTCGCCGAGAACACGAGCTTCAATTTCAGGCATCAAATAGTCAGTTATCATGCGCAATAACGGTCTCTAGTTATGATTCTCACCGCATCTTTTTTGAAGAAATATGGGCCGATGATTCCGAAACACAACCAAACCRTTATTTGTTCTAAATAATAATCTTCAGGTTGCTCTTCGTCCTAAATGCAGCAATACTGCTTCTTTACATGCCCATGTTAATATAAATTGGTCTTATCGCTGAATAAAATTTAGCTGGAAAACGTCGGATCTTCTTGGAACTTTTCAAGAGTCCCTAGAGCGAAGTTCTTGCACAAGTTGTATTTTATACGCTTTCAATTTAAGATTTCGATGTATTRCTTTTTACAAGACGTAAGAGTCTCTCATCAGTTCCAAACTTGTTCGACGTCAGTCTTAATCTTCTCAAKAACAAAGACATTGTTTCACAATTTCGTCTATATTATTGTTTACTTACTTACTATGTGTTACAGATAATATTTTTTTATGTTGAATTTGTTTTTACGCAAATATTTATTTGTTAACAGTTGTTAATTAACGAAAATAACAACGCTTCTAAAACATCGTATTCGACTAAGCTTAAACAATTTCATTTATTTCTTAGCTTTTACTAAGACCACTAACCAAAAAATTCGTTATTTCAATAACTAAACAACTTTGTTAATAGTAAGTATCGTAAGAGTATGGAATTTTACAAAAAATAATAATAATGTTCCTTTTGAGCTGTCAACGGGAGTTTTTCAAAAAACAAAAAAAATATAATAATCGCTAGTCACAACTACTTATAATAATAGCCGCTTCTTTGTTGAAACCGATATTCATCAAAGGTAGATCGTTTTAATCGACAGGTCAATTGCATAGTTAGGCACAACCGCCTAAACTTTCATTTTGAGCTTTCACAAATTATTTTTCGAAAATAAAGTTATCGWCGTAACAGTCATATATTAGTACTTGTAACTTAACTTGCCGTCTTTGTTGAGCAATATTAGTCAGATATAAAAAAATAGTATCGTTRTTGATTATTACAACAAAGTTTTATTTATCAAACTTTCCGAATCGAAAATTTTCACCAAAATACCATTTCAAGTTGAACGAAAGTACACAAATATATAGTATATTTTAAAACTATGGCAAAGCTATACRACCAATGTACTTAAACAACTTATTCTTCGCCTCCAACTCGCTACCGTAAGGTTGCTCCTGCACCGGCGGTGGTGRTGGAGGATTTTTGGGTATATGTTTGAGTGGCTCCAATTTGGCGWACCTTCGACTCGGCCGCCTTTGAGACGGACTGTTTCATGTCCGTTCSGATTTCACGCTCCCAACGCCTGTATAACGTGTACGCGTACATGCATAGGGAATACATGAAGATAATGGCTAAGGCGGCAATGCCGTAAAAGCCCAATTTCTTCTTCGTCCATTTGATGTCCCCCAAATATTTTGAAATTAGCGGCACAATGACCAACCAATAGATTAGCACTATGGAGACTTGTATGGCGCGGCGCAGATAGTTGTTCTCTCGTAAATAATTTTTGTTTTACAGTTGTGATTSCATATAATATTTCGGTAATTATTATTTTTATTTTTTTATTTTTTTGTCAATTGAAATATTTTAACTTTTTTTATTTGCAACAGTTTTAAAATTTTATTTTTAATTTTTTGTTTAAGTTAATAAATCACTATTGAATTTTAATCCAATACTTTTCCTGCAAATTCATATCAATATGTTAATTTTTAATTTTCAGATGAATTTTAAATATAGAATGTAATTTTTTTGAGCTAAAACTTTCCAACCAAAGTTTTTTTTACAAATTTTTTACGGTTTTCGAACTCTCAACCCATATTTTTGTTTTTTGTAACAGCAACGAGARAACAGAGATTACAATATGTAATTTATTGATCTTTCAGTTTGTGGTTAAATTTTTAATTCCGAATATAAAATTTTGAGCCAGAATATTTTCAGTTAGTATTATTTTAAATTTTTTGGTTTAGTTTTTAGTTGATGTATTATTGCTTAGAGTTAAAATATTTTTATATATATATTTTCAAACATATGTTTTGCTAGTTTTTGAATCTTGGAATATGTTTTATAACAGCAGAAACAACATATGGCTCACAGCTAGCAATTTTTTTCTCGAGACTGTTTGTTTTTTCTTTTTATTATTTATAACCTATTTGCTTCTATTAACCCAATAATTTTTCGAACTTTTCAATTTTTCGGTTGCACCTG
>NW_017534542.1:79167-80955 GCF_001853355.1 Bactrocera latifrons | reverse complement strand
TCTCCTGTCATCTCTCTTACACTTGCCTGACGATTTCCAGCACCATATTCTTCAGGTCGTCCAGAACGAGGCATGTCTTCAACGATCCCTCGACCGCCTTTGAAGGATTTATACCACTCCGTAGGCTTGTGTTTTTGATTAAACAGGTGGTAACTGCATTACATCACCAAAAAGTAAGTCATTTATGTCACCAAAACAAACAGACACTCAACGGTTTGCCATAAGTGCCGCGTCTTTTGCATCATTCAGTTTYTATGTCACTTCTTACGGGTAATATTTGAGCGACACTGTAAGATCGCCTTCTTACAAGTTTAAGCAGCTCAACAAAAAGATGCGCTTAAAAGTATGCAAGGTTCCAATCGAAAATACCCAGAACAATCACTTCTTCGCCATTGTACATGCGTAAAGAAAATATCCATAAAGTTCTTGGTATTCCTATGGTAAAGAAAGAAGGAGAGGACAGCATAATTTAATATATAATATCTAAAAAAAAAAGAATATTCCATATCTTCTCAATAACAGAACAATCGTTTCACAACTTTGTATATTAAAAACGTTCGGTAGTAACCGAAGTTATTGTTTACTTACTTATTGAGTTTAGATTCAAAATACGTGCCCCTTACCTGTATATATACTTTAGGAATTCCAAAACAAAAAGCAACAAAAATAATAAAAATTCAAATAATATTTTTTTATGTTTCATTTATTATTACGCAAATATTTATTTCTTAACAATTGTTAATTAACAAAAATAACAATGCTTCTTTAATATCGAATTCGACTAAGCTTAAACTATTTTATTTATTTCTTAACTTTTACTAACACCGCTAACCAGAAATTGGTTATTTCGGTAAATAAATACAACTYTATTAATAGTAAGTATCGTWAAAGTATGGAATTTTACAAAAAATATTAATAATGCTCCTTAGAGAACAGATTTGCATGTTATTCTGATTTAAATATAAAAAAATGCGCAGTTTAAATCAACCAGTCCGACTCAAATTTGATCGGTTTGTATATGTGTGTATCTGTATCTATGCGTGTGTGTATGTGTTCATTTAACAGTTTCTGATCACATATATATGTAGATATTATTTGTTATCGGTTATAATGTTTTAACGCAATAATAGTATTGCTTGATCTTACAGCAAAAAAGATATACAGTAAAATTCCTGATAAGCGGACATTCGCCGTTGAAGTGTCCGGCTATGAAAGCTGTCCACATATGCACGAAAAATTAAGTACACTTATTTAATTGAGTCTACTATAACACACCTATACATATGTACAAATTTCAAAAGATMTCGATATCTTCAGTATTTATGTATATATGTATGTACATACATATATATATGTCTGTTCGCCTACAGTTGTTTATTTACTTTAATTTCTTTACAAATAATACTCACCAACTACACAAGCGCATATAGTCAGCGTATTAATTACATACATATATAAGTATTACATATACATACATCTCTATCTGTTTAATGAGAAAACATTTAATTGCATTACGCATTTAAAGTTAAGAGTATAGCAGAAAAAGTACCACTATGTTAATTAACAGTGTCAGGTTAAAAGATTGCAACAGATGACTATCATTTTCATCACAAGTATTTCCTATAAGTACGTTAACATTTCATCATAAASTGATAATTTTTTACATTAGCTATGTATAAAAATCGTTTGTAACTCGTTGTTCGTTTAAGATATGATGAGCAGCGCTAAAATAATAGATATTTATCATTYACATTTTAATGACTCAAGCTTAACTTAAGGTGTTCAATA
>NW_017534542.1:74241-77966 GCF_001853355.1 Bactrocera latifrons | reverse complement strand
TTAAATTTTTCTAAAAATTTTCTCAGCCGTGCTACCTCAAACTCTCCTATAAATATTATATATCCGCTAACTTATTTTAAGCTACCTCACATATATTACAAATTARCCTTTGCAATAATTGATTAATTTTTAATTCTATTTGCCATCAAAGCACTTTATTTTTATTACCATTTCATTGCTTTAACGATTTTGACGTTGCTCACCGAAAAAGGATATCCATATCTGCATATCTACATGTGTAGTACAATATTAATGAATACCCAAATCAAGTGTGGCCAATGCGAAGACGTGCAAATTAACATGTCTACAATGCAAAAACGTCAGATGCTAATAAACGACAAGCCAAAATAAGAATTGAAATAWATAAACGTTGACATTTTTTATAAAAAAAGTTATTTTTAGTAAAACTGGTGTTTGGCAGTGGAGAAGAAGGGAAAAGTTATAATTATGTTATAGTTATAATTATAGTTATATACATAATCATTGTAAAAAAAAAGGCCAAGAAAAGTAAGGAATAATTTTTTTACATTAAAAAATCTTTGTTTAATTTTGAAAATTTAGAATATTTGAAAATAATTCCAGAACAATGAATTTCACAAAGAAAAAGTATTTAAATTTTGTCACAGGCTTTTTGAACGATTGTTTCTACCTAACTACTAGGCTTTAAAATATAATTCATTTCAATTTTAAGTCAATTTTGAAGAAAACTTCAAAAAATTTAGCCAAAAATTTCAAAAWTAAAAAAATTATACTCAATTCACTTTATGATATTCACTTTAATGATAATTTAAGAAAATTTTGAACAAATTTCAGAAATAAGATACAAATTCAAAAGTTGATGATATTATCACAGCAGCTTGGYTTTCATATAAAAAATACACTTGGAAAAAATTTAAATATAATTTTAATAAACTACTTAGTCCAGTGTTTTCTCCGGAGCCTTCACTAGTAAGAACAGTGGAGCTTTCACTTGATTAATCATAACTTGAAAACTTTTTCTCACCATAAGMAGTATTTGTAAAATATCATTGTGATTTTATTTCAGATCAAATCTTTCGCTGGAGCTTTCATTTTCATGGCTTTATATATATGATATATGTCGTTAATTTTAGTAAATATAATGTTAATTTATGTATATATAAATTTTTTGTACCGAAGTTTGAAATTTGTATTCTTGGAGTATAGTAAGCAGTTTTTTGGGCACTTAAGCCTACATTAGCTACATCAAGGAAGCTTTCTGAGAACTTAGGTATATATAATGTGTTTCTTGTTAATTTTTTAAGCAAAACGCTCTCTACTAATTTATTGTTTATATTTTACAATTTCTTGAATTCATTTGTCACTTTTTTGAAATTATAGCCCTTAAAGTTTAAGCTTTTGCTTATCATTGCGCATAATGATTATTTTAATTTTTTTTAATTTTTCTGAATTCCACTCAAAGTAAATATCATGTATTAACAAGTTTTTATCATATTTATTATTTAGAAACATCGCTTGATTCTTTATTTAATTTTTCACTTCTTTTACTAGAAAACTTTCTTCATTTAAACTTTCACAAATCGTTTTTCGATCGTTATTCGTAAAACAAAAAAATATTTTCAGAAATTTACTTACAAAATTTTCCAAAAACGTCGAARCTTTCGTTATGAACTTTCACATAAYGATTTTCGAAAAAAAATTRTCGATTGAATATTCTTAAATAGTTATAATTTCTTTTTGCATTTCTCGAAGCCACTTCAAAAATTTACCGGAACCATCGAAACTTTCATTTCGAGTTTTCACACATCATTCTGCGAACACATTCTGCGTATAGCTACATGTATTTACTTGCAATATTAGTACCATTTGTGTTGATCAATTTATTTCAAATGTAGAAGTCTCTCATATAATTTGTTGCAACTATCCAAATTTTCATTTTGAGCTTTCACTTATAATTTTTCGAAGAGAATATTAACGTCTTAACTACTTGTAATAATAATCGTATTGTTTTTGCGACCAATATTCGTCAAAGGTAAAGAGATTTTGACACAACCGTCTAAACTTTCATTTTGAGCTTTCACAAATTGTTTTTCGAAAGTAAAGTTATCGCCCTAACACTCATATATTGAAATGTAAAAAAAGAGTACCGTTACGTATTTTTACAACCAAATTTTATCTTCCAAACTCTCCGAATCGAAACTTTCCACCAAAATACCATTTCAAATTGAATGACAATACATAAATATATATTCTAAAGCTATTCCAAAGCTATACAACCAATTTACTGAGCAATTTGCTAATATTTCTTGTCTTTTACACTCGCTCCACCATCGTTGTGGGCGCTTTACTGCCACCGTTACCCGTACTCATGCGATAGTAACGCCGCAAAATATCCGCTAACTCTGTTGTCAATCTTTCCGTGCGACTTATGCGCTTATTCTTCACCTCCAACTCGTTACTGTAGGGTTGCTCTTGTAACGGCGCCAACGACGTACTTACAATCACCGGCAGTGTGGTGGTGGTGGGTGATGGCAACAAACGGTGCACTGTGGGTATTTTGGGCGCTGAACGCAGAATTTTCACTTTACTGCGCGCACCAGTTGGTCGTTGTTGTTGCTGCTGTTGCTCCTGCAACTKTTGCTCYGTCCTGAGTAAATTTGCGCTGGCACTGTGTACAGGTGGCGCTGGTAAAATCACCGGACGCGTCGGCCGTTTGCCTTCGAGTGGCTCCAATTCGGCGACGGTAGCCATTGATGTGGCCGCAGAGGGTACCTCCGACTCGGCTGCCTTWGAGACGGACTGTTTCATGTCTGTTAGGATTTTACGCTCCCAACGCTTGCATAGCATATAGGCGTACATACAGAGGAAGTAGATGAAGATGAAGGCGAAGGCGGCAATGCCGTAAAAGCCCAATTTCTTACGCGTCCATTTGTTACGACGCATCCACTTGATGTCCTCCAAATATTTCGCAATTACCGGCACAATGACCAACCAATAGATTAGCACTGTGGAGACTTGTATGGCGCGGCGCAGAAACATTTCATAGAGTTCATTTAAGGTGGGTGGAATTTTTTGCCGATTTGCAGTTTTTTGCTGGCAAATAATTTTAGTTTTACGGCTGTGATTCTTAATTTTTTGTATTGTTTTTTTTTTATTCTGCAATTATTTTCGTTTCTCCGTTTAAAAGCGGAAACAAAGCCAACTTCATTCGTGTCTTAATAATTTCTTCTTTTAGTTTATTGAGTTTTCAATTTTTGGTTAAATTTTTATTTTCGAAGATAATTTTTTTGAGTAAAATATTTTTAGTAAAATGTCTTTTTTTTAATATTTTTACTACTGTTTTTGAACCTCCAATCAATATTTTCTGTTTTTTTTTTAATTTTTATAACAGCAACGAGAAAACAGAACAGAAAATAAGGCACGCAGCTAGCAATTTTATTTTTTTTCGAGACTTTTTGTTTTTACTTTATTTTATTTATTATTTWCAATCTATTTATATTGTTCTAATAATTTTTCGAACTTTTCAAATTTTCGAAAGCAACTGTTTCAAGCTCTTTTTTATTAAATTCTCGTCTTTCTTTCAGTACAGTTCAAAATATTGTTCGAAATTTCCAATATTGTTTCGAATTTTTTTTTCGAAATTTTCAATATATTTTTGAAATTTAATTTTGTTTAAATTAATTATTATTACAAAATTTTAATTTTTTACTTTAAAATAGTATCTTTTGACAATTATTTTGTGCACA
>NW_017534542.1:67806-73786 GCF_001853355.1 Bactrocera latifrons | reverse complement strand
TATACAAACATTTCATTTTCTTTTTTGTTATTGTTGTTTTTTGTTCTTATAARAATTAGTAAACTCTCACCAATTTTTTTATTCAAATTTCTTTTTTTCAAATTTTATGTTTTAATGCACTGCACTAATGTATCTATTTTGAAAAATATATTTACTTTTTTCTCCGTAAAAATTTTAAAATCGTAATTAATCGTAATTTCTATAACGTTTTCTTCGCAACCTCGTTAACGCGCTATTCGATYTTAGACCTCGTCACACCGCGGCACAGTCAGTTGTTGTATTGCCCGCGTCAGCTCAAGTATTAAAGTGGCTAGTTGACTGTGATTTGCCACACGCCAAAACGAAGCGAGCACAAGCAGCAGCGACGAACGATCGATCGATCGTACAGTTATTTGTTTAAGAGTTGTTTACAAATCAGCTGTTGAGCGCAAATCAGCTGTTGATCGCAAATCAGCTCTTGGTCACATCTCAGGTGTTTAGGTATGCAGTTCAAGTCCAAGCAACGAAATATCGAAATACGCACGAAGAGATATATAAATATGTATTATGTGATATATCTACTTATATATAAGTAGCTTGTGGCATTTCGCACTGCCGAGTAAATTACTCATGGCTGCAACAAAAACAAAACATAAGCCACCACAGATGCTTTCAGTGCGTTTGGTGAGCTTTACACTTTGCTAAAGATGTCTCTTTCCATTAATTTTTCTATTTTGCAAATTATGGAGTTTCTTTTATTCCATATTGAATAAAAAGAAACCTCAGATTATGCCACATGATGCATACTAAATCATCTGCCGCCGGACGCCACACCATAACTATATGTGTGTATGTACGCATGTTTTGCACTTTATGTTTGTATGTACATCAATATTCACGGTTCAATATCGGTGAGAGTTGTTTGCGTCTGTTGTTATCGTTGTTGCAGTCAATGAATTATAAATGCGCACAAAGCGTGGATTTTGTAATGCCAGCTTAAAGAGCAACATAAAAAAGAAAAACTTTGATAAAAGCTTGTAACCAAATTGGAATTTCTATTGAATCATAAGAAGGTTGTCATTCTTATAGAAATCGTTTATTATTATGGGAGTAAAAAAATAGCTTCAATTGTTTATGGAGTAGTGATTTTACAGTGTTTTCTGCTTGCTCTGTACGTAGTTAGCCATATAAAGACTCACCACTTTTTTAGCCGGTTAAAGTCGCTTCGAAGTGCATCGATAGTTTTGGTGTACTTTTTTTATCAAGATTTTGTATACTCAAAACCCTGAGAGATCGATGAAAGAATGCAAATAATCTGTTATCYGGTATCGAACATTGAAATAGCTCACAGCTGATAACTTCATTACCTAGTTCAGTTCATGACTTTGATGATCAATGAAGTGATCTTCTTTTCCTTTATTTCCGTAGAAACCGCTTACACGATTGTAGCCGAGTTTACAACAGCGCGSCAAKCGTTCTTTCTTTTCGCTGTTTGGCGCCAATTGAGGATTCCMAGTGTAGGTCCTTTCAATRAARTGATTCGTTACAGTTAATACCGYGATTCGATAGYGTTTATTGGCGTWAGAGTTGAAGGTWCAGRYCTTCAAACATTTTTCTTAATATCATCGTAAATTCATGTCGCCATTTAATAATGTATTAAATTATATTTGATTGGTTCAGCTTTTGCTTTTACATAAACACTCAAATGATATGGCTACAGCTCAATAGCGAACCTAAGATTTTTCAAGACTCTCCAAATCAGCATGTTCCATGTTCGCCAATTCTGCATACAAAATGTGATCTAATGGATTTAAGTCTGAAATTTCAGTTGGCCAAACATCTGCAGCTATAAAACCTTGTAACTATATTGCCACMGCTTTTTGGTTTTTGCTTTGTTTGCTGGAGCTGGATCTGATGCTCCTCATCGAGGAAAATATTGCTGCAAGCTTTACCACCACTTACAAATTATCCCGCTGGTAYATCTTTGCTCCAGTTTTAACTYCTCTTTCACAGTAGTAAAGAATACMGGTCTTCATTTTACCTCATGGAAAAACTATTACAGCAGCTGAATGGTGACCATGTTAAACCCTTGGAATAACATATCGTAAAATTTTTTGCGACTTTGGAAGTTTATATATTTCTTCGTTTTGCTTAATACAAATTTCTTCAAATGTGAATATTTTTTAACTGTAAGAGAGTATACTTTCCTGATCCTTGAAAACTAGTATCAGTTGAGTACAATTTGCTTCAAACGCTTTGTCAAAAAACTGTCAAAAGTAGTTGACCAATGTTGCCGTGTATGCCCTGGAATAGAATTTAAAGCAAGACTTAGTATACCAAATGGTGGTCTATCTTATCGCCTGTAGTTTTATTCAAAGTGTGAGATTGCTTTAAATTTTTCAAAGATGCTTTAATGAGAAGAATACTACTTACTGATTTTCTTTAATAACCATCAACAATCCTCTAAACTAATTGTGGAAAGTTTCTATCGCGCTCCAAGAATAAGAACAAAGACCACAAAACCAGTAATATTTTATACTCTGTTCTTTTTAGATAGGGCAATTAAGTTGCCCTAATTATGCCGCCACTCGTAGTATCGGTTAGACTGTGCTAGAACTTCACCATGGAACAACTAGTAACGACATATAAATTATTGCCAGCGACAGAGAATATCTCATTAAAGTGGTATAACCAATTGCTATGATTTCTTGCCCTTGATTTATGCTAATAGCTTGTTCGATTAATAGATTTCATATGATCTTTACTCAAGCTCGGTACTGCATTAAAATGGCATTTTTCATATCCTGATACTGGTTTTTTAAGTGGTTTATTTAATTAAGTTGCCCTGGTTACAACCATTCGTCTGACTATTGAACAAATACATGCAATGAAATTTACAAAAGGGCTGACAGCCGATCAGAGCGCGACGTAATGCCATAAGTACATGCTGGATCGTCAAAGTCACATGTAAGAGCCGCTTGCTTTTTAATCACACTGTCTTGAAAGGACACGGTCTCAAAAGAACTGCTGAGCGGCAATTGCTCTCTTGACAGGTCGACATTACACGCGAGCCGGAGGGGCATAAGTAACGACAATACATGCAATAAGTGTAGAGAAGTAAACATGAGAAAGACGCTGCAACAGACCATATGCATATGTACAGCATAATCCAGAACCCGTCTTAAATATCCAGGAGCTTTGCAGTTCAAAGGACTAGACGAAGTATCAAACTTAAATATCGTTCTTAAAGTGCGCAAGCATGTTGACGTCTTGCACGGCGAATATTTTTCTACCATCTGGTACTACTAAAGACCAGTTGGTCCATATAAGGCGTGACAGCCCGTCAGTATAACCCACCATAACCTAACTAAGCAAKAATCCGAATTTGTGGATCAAAGGTTTATTTTTTCACTTATTTGGGTAATACTGTACCAGTTTTAAACTACTCATCCAACTCAAATTGATATTTCCAAACTACCCAATACTCTACGAGCTCTATAAGTACAGTTTTTGACACTTTTGGTTGAATTTACGATCAATTTTAACATTCCTGGCAAGAGCCTCCCATCGAGGCAGCTTTATGAAACTACTATAATAATGTCTCACTAATATACATTTAAAACTGGCAGAATTATCCAAAATTTATTAGGATCACATATACAAGGTGATTTACAAAGTAAACAGAACTTTAAAAAAAACAACAGAACAAATGATTTTTTCGGCAAAATCAATTTATTTTATACAAAATAGTCTCCTTCTGTTTCAATAGAGTATTTATTTGCATAGTCCAAAAGCATAACGAACGAGTGTTTTTGGTCGTCAGTCAATTTGCGCGGAACAAACCGTCTATGGACAATCSATAAAGRTAACAGGGGGTTAGTTTCAAAAAGTCCTACTATTGCACATGGCTTCATACAAACTGTTCGATTAAAATCCAGTCTATATATGGAAAACTTTTTTATTTGTTAATATATCTTCCCGAAATTCGGCATAGATTATTATCCGAGACTATGTTACAATTTCGAAGCAAATTGTTAAGATCCGGTCATTTTAACATATAGCTGCCATACAAACTGACYAATAAAAAACGAGTTATTGTATGGAAAACTTTTTCATTTGAGAAGATATCAACACATAATTTGGCACAAATTATAAGCCAACATATTTTGCAAAAAATTGTTCAGATTACACCACTATAGCATATAGCTGCCATACCAACTGACCGATCAAAATCAAGYCCGTGTGTGAAAWWTTWTTTTATTTTACTATATATCTTCATGACATTTGGTACRGATTATTTTMGCCAATAATGCCACAATCTCCGAAAAAATTGGTCAGATCGCACCAMWATAGCRTATAACTGCCATACAAACTATYCGATGAAAATCAAATTCTTATATGGAAACCTTTTTATTTGTAAASTGTTTTATAGCTTCGTTGGCGCTGAAGTTAATATTTTTCTTGTTCTTATATAATTCCAACATATATTTAAATATTTCAGCGATTACTTTTAATTTTTATTACTTAAAGTACCTGTTCTGTGTWTACTAACAAAGGGCACCAAGGCCAACGGCGGTAAGTGAAAGTCACAGCTGCAGCTRGTTTTCGTATTCAAACAATAAAATCACAATAAAATTACGGTTCGTTTTGAATAATTCAGTTTTGTTTTTGTAACGACAGCATTACAAAAATTTCAATGGGTTGTTCCAATATTTATATGACATAGTTTGAGCTTCATTTAAATGCGGGTTTCGTATGAAATACAGTCACTTACACTATTTACTATATGAGCTGTAAATACAGGTATATAATTTCATCAGAAGTATGGTGCTGCTAGRGAATCTGAAACCAGAAGACTTGACACTGATTGGTGATTAAGTGATGAAACTAAAAGCTGATGGACCACCTCTCTAAACTGGGTTAAGTTAGTCATACAAATGGTTGTGCTATGCATGTGTGTATGTGTATATATATGTAAATTTCTTTATATATGCATATCAAACTATAAATATATATGCATGTATGTACATACATATATATAATACTTACATATATGTATATTGTCTAAATGGTTACCCGCCTCAAGCCACATTGTCACCTACAGCGCTACACTCCAACCACAACAACTGCATAAATATTCATATTATATATGCAAATACACAGGTGTAGACACAAATTAACAACGTGCCAACTTATAATTTACACGAAGTGAAAATAATTTGTAAACAAAAGCWCAAAAATATTGACAAAAAATTAACACAACAACAACAAAAAATGCTAAATGAAATAATAAGTGTTTGCATTTAAGACTTTAGCAACAATAAATCATTGAAGATGCATACACAAGCACACACACGCACGAAATACGTGCGCCTTTCAATAAATAATTACAGACATACACACATACATACATACAAATATTTAAACATTCTATAATTTAAACACGTGGCATTGTGCAGTAATCTACAGTAGTATATATGTAAGAATTTAATCGCTTCAACGCTTAAACGCTTCCAAACCAGTATGGCGAGTTGCTGCCAGTCAAGCTGTCTGTCAATTGGGTAATAAGCAAACAACACGACTACTGCGCATGCGTGTGTGTGTTTGTGATATTATAATATATGCGTTATAAAAACAACAAAAACATGCATAAATTTGTATTTTTGCACACATAAAATAATTATATGTAAATATGTGCATAAATGTTATATAAAAAGCTTGTGCTGCAGTCACTTTTACAACAAACACGTAAATAATAACAAAAATGTTAACGTTTGTGGCACTGAAGCAGTTAAGGGGCTTCACAGTTGCWTTTCTTGTAGCTTAAAAGGGTATATTATATATCTTCTTCAGGATATTTGGATAGGTCAGTTTATATGCCAGCTATATAGTATAGTAGTCCGATCTGAACAATTTATTCAGAGATTATAGCGCTACTTTAGGCAATAATTTGTGCCGAGTTTCGTGAGGATTGCTCACTAATTAAAGAAGTTTTTCATAT
>NW_017534542.1:59995-67392 GCF_001853355.1 Bactrocera latifrons | reverse complement strand
CAAACAAAAAATGTCAAAAATGTCTCATAAAAACTCGATTTGGATAGGCTAGTTTATCCCTTTCAGACCTGACACTAAACTACTGAATTTTTTTCCCCCATTTTTAGAACATACAGTCTTTATGTGATATAAAAACATATTCGCCATCTAAATTTTTATGTTTCAATTTCCTTCTAGGGTTTYGAGGACCTGCACATTAGATGCATCTCGGTCTGATTTCGTTTGAAATAAACAAACCCACATACACACCACATTTTAGTTCAGATTCTTCTGGCCAGTGATTAATACCATCTAGCCGCTTTTCAGGGCATGGTTGGTCTGCTGGACGGTATCGTTTAGAAGGTGGAGTTAAATCAACGTCGTCTGATTCTGATCCAGAGCAGCACTCCGCGTTTTAGTTTGATCTGCTACCAAAGCTTCTGCTAGCGCAAGCTGAAAACTTAGCAAATCGTGTATAGCCTTTGGTGGCATTCTAATTTCCCGACAAAAATTACGATACTCCATCCAAGCATTGCAACGCGCTAAGTCAATGAAATAAATAATTACCTTTAGTGTCCACTTTCGGGTTATAAAAAATGTTCGGTACGCTTCCATTTGTTGGTCGCAAATGTCCACACCACCCATTAACTTATTATAGTTCTGGACTATATTTAGACGAGCAACTTGGATAAATTTTTTTTTCTTTTTTGCACCAACGACGAACGTCATCCACTGGACTGCAGCTAAATGCAGTTGAGGCCAGTAAAACTGACTTTGAGTCCTTCCATTGTACAACGACAACTTTGTCATTTGGATCACAAAATTCCTCCATATCTTTTCATTTTTTTTTTTTGTCGTTGTTCAAACTGACACATTTTATGCGGTTTCGCATAATTGTTCCAATTCCGTAAATTCCATTTTCCAGAAGCTATTCTAACAGCGAATTTACTACTTTGTTGTATTTGTCAAAAAATACTTTTGCCCTTCTGGTAAGGTTTGTGTCAGACACAAAAAAAAAGCCGGACTGATTCCAATATTTTCCTCTGGTAGAGGTGTTGTCTTGCGCTGATAAATCTCGAAATCGAGAACAAGTCCATCTGATGTGGTCAATACTTCGTTTTTCAATCCAACGCCTCTTGGTTTGTTAGCCAAACTTTGACAAACTGGACAACGACCAGTAAAGGGTATCATTTGTTCGTCTATGGAATATGCTGCCCCCCCCCCCCTTTTTTTCTTGGAATTACAAACAGGCATTCCGCACTGCATCAATAATTGGTTGCACTCTCCAAAAAGTATTGAGTCTTCTTTGGGTTTCAGGAACGTCGCTTGGAAAAAGGACGTGCAATGCTTCTCTTAACTTAAAAAATCTGTCGCGAGTTATAGTTTCCGCTACCAGTGGAATTTTAAAATTGTTCTGCCAATACATTCGAATTCTAGGAAAGTGAATGCAACACATTGCAATGTTCATTCCAAAAAAGTTTTTGATTTCCTTAGTGGTTGTTTTTAACATGCCACCTGCATTCGCAAATTCGTATCTATTAGTGCAATTAACCGCAGTTTCGAAAAATACGTTATCAAAATATTTAGCGAAATATTCTAGAGGTGTCGGCGTATCTACTGCATAGTCCTGCAAAATCAAATCGTATCCAAAGTGAAATTCAAAGTATTTGAAGAAAACTTACTACAATTTTTCAACAACAGGGGAAGTTGTACTCTGTAACAGGCATATCGATAATTGGTTGGCAAAAAGGTTTCCTTCTCCAAATCGGTCGACGACTTGAACTCTGTAACAGTGTCTATCAGAAGGTGCATCTAAAAATCACACCATCATACTAACCGGTTCAATATTTTCTTCGCGACCTAACTCAGGAAGCACTGCACCTATGTTTCCTTCAATATCTGCTTCTTCCTCGTCTTCACTGTCGGTGCTGTCCGATGGCTTATAATTATTGTCTCGTTCTTCATCATCGCTGCTATAATCGGGGGCATCTGAGGCCTCTAGCACTGCCAAAATATCATCATCTGTAAGCATTGCTTTGAAATGAAATGCAAGAAAAAGCACTTGTTGAAAAGTACGGCTAAAGCATACTTACTTTGCATTGAATCACTCCTATTCATTTTAAATATTAGAACTTACTATTTTTTTTAGTTATAATATGCACTCTTCACTATTTTGTCACTAATAATATTTTAATAATATTAAATACAACTTACTGCCGCAGCTCTCTTTGAAAAAATCGAAATACGACTTAAGAATTTCAGTACCACGTGGATAACGGTACACCGAATAGCGAAAGAGTGCAAAAAGAAAAGGTACACAATAATCAGCACAATCGATGTATTTCGCCCTTTTTAGCATACGTGCATAAATAGTAGAGATCTTGACATTGAAACTTGACCGCACAATTGATGCAACATGGTCTGAAAGGATTATATGGCAACTATATGCTATAGTAGTCCGATATCAACGATTATAGGAAATGAGCAGCCTGTAAAAGAGGAAAAGAATGCGGCAAAAATTTGAGATTGTTACTAAGGGACTACTTCGCATATAAACCCTGTCCAAAAAGTATCAGGAATTCTTCGTTTCCCCCTCTCATCTCCCGCTTATATGTTAGGCAGGTACATTTTTTTTCCTAAATTGGTACCGGAGTGGCCGGTCAGTTAGATGAAAATGGCTAATTCGACTTAGCTCGTCAAGCTGATTATTTATACTATATACTTATAACTATTTAGTCGGAGCTCCGACGTTTTCTGTTACTGTTACTAACTTAATACACCGGGTTCGGGATATAAATTTGCATAAATATGTATTATACCACATATGTATATACCATGTAGCTTGTGCTGCAGTCACGCTTACAATAAACACAAATACAGAAAAAKAATTTAAAAAATGCATACAACTTTTAGTTGCTCGCACACACCAACAAGTTATTATATGTGCTAGTACTGAAAATACGCTCAACTACTCGAGTGCATCATTGCAACGCCAGCATTTACACGCTGGAATTTATTAAAATTTTATTTAGCGACTTTTATGCTAATTACTAAATAAATAAATAAAATAGTTATGAGCTTGTATTTAATATGCTAATGAGCATGAGTTGCCGGGCATTACGAACAACTACTATTTTTAAACGTTCGTAAATATTGTGGCACGTGGAAAAGATTTCGTAATATTCAACAATATGACAGAATTTTTTCAGTTGTTGTTGTCGTCAACAGACTCAATAAAATTGTCTTAAAGATTGCTAATATTATTTATAAACCAATACTATGAAAATTTGATAGATAGTATACACCTTGAATAGATAATAGCTACACAGTCATACAAACCGACCCAACAGACACAAGTCCTTATAAAGAAAACTTTTTATTTAATGAACTATGTACATTGACTTTTCATTGGATGCATTTTTTACTTGGCGACTCCCAAACAAACTTTACCTCGCCTTCAAATGTATCTTCTTTGGCTACGCAGAGGATACTTGGTCTTAGCTGCTTCAGCCATATACAAATGAAACGTTTCTGGCTACCTCCAAGTGAACGGCACTCAGATAACTTTCCTCACTTACGTGAACTTCTGCACAAGATCCCATCTTATTGTCTATTGACGAACTATTGTCTACAGGTGCTACTTCGAACTAAGTAGGCAATTGATAAGTAAATTGCTCTCTCGACCAACAAAAATCCAACTTTATAAGTCACTCATTATTTCCGTCCTGCTATATGGTGCAGAGGTATGGACGACAACATCTGATGAGTCGACGTTGCGAGTTTTCGAGAGAAAAGTTCAACGATCTCGAGTGATATTATATATTGCTACGGATTACAATAGAATAATCACTGCTGACTTAATATTTTAGGTATATGTAAAATACTATAATAGTATAATACAATATAACAGCACATTTTTCTACGAATTCGTTCTCGAATATTTGCAACGAAATCTTGTAACAAAATTTATAACAATTCTCAGTATATCAAAAGTGATAGTAGTTTTGAAAACCCCCATAATACAAGGAACTAAGTCTGATTTTCTCGAATTCGAAAATTACTCACAATTCATAAAAATGTATATATTTATAGTATATACTAGAAACTCTAACTGAATTTGTAAATGATTTCCCTGATGCGGAAAATATTGAAAAGAGTATGTATGTGTCACTACAGTCTTCAGTTCATTGATACTATTAATTTAGGCATTAATTTGCATTATTGATGAATTTCGCTGTAGGCAATGTGACAATCWTTTTAGTATGACAAACGCATAACATTACTGGTGATGCATAAGTCAGACGTTAGTAATATTATACGTATTATTACTCAGCTATTATTAAGTAGGTATTTTCGATTTGAATTATTCATTGCTTTTAAAATATCCAATGGCTAAATTTCGGTTTTTTACTTCATTTATTTAGTAAATTTGTTTATATTATATACASTATATATGTTTATATGCATAGTAGACAACTTAGGCTCTTGTAAAAGAAAATAAGAACCGATGTTGTTTGTCCCCCATGGACTCCTACGCTACTGAWCCGATTTTAGTAAAATTTAGCACACTGTGTCCATTTTGAACCAACTTAGAAGATAGAATAGTAAAAACGATTCATAAATAAAAACATACGATGAAAGCTCTATTAAGCGAACACCTCCATTAATCATGCAAATTTGCGGTTTGTTCTTGTTTATTAAGGGGGTGTTCTGGTTTAGAAGCCCGAATTTTAGGTATTTTTTTTAAGCGATAAAAAAAATCAAAACTTATTTTAACTATAAATTTTGTATATTCTTTTTATCGATATTCCAATAAAAAAAACCGTAAATAATATAAGAAAAGAATTAAATTAAAAAAAACTGCAGATCGGTGAAGTAGAGACTGATGAAACAATGGCTTGTCCTGGTGTGCAGAATATAAATCCTTTCCGTGACCTACAGTGAGAATTTATGCGAAATCCGCGAAGAGTAAAGGTGTAATATCCGCACTACAAAACGTTTAAAAAAAAAATTTTACAAAATGGTGAAGGTTTGAAAAAATAGTTTTCCCCGTTTTTTTGTGGTTCGGAATTTTTTAAAAATAAGAAAAAAAGTTCTTCCAAAAGCTCTTCGAAGTGCGATACTATAATGTATAAGAAACCCCTGCGTAAAATTTCATGTGAATCGGTAGAACTTAAGATATCATGCACACCGTTGCTAGAAAAGTAGTTATGAGAAAAACGAGTTTAAAGTTTGAGGAGGGCTGCGAAACGATTTTGTGGGCGCGTCACAAAATGAGCTGTAACTCGGACAATAATTTGAATTTTGAAAAATCTATTTAAGGACATTTTCTTGCAGGGTTATACTATAAAAATATGAAAAAAAATCGATTKTTTCGAATTTCTAAACCAGAATACCCCCTTAAGTACAGTCTATTAAGCGGACAACTCTATTAACTGGACTGAAAGGCTGGTAACCAGATATTCAGAAAGCGGGCTTAAACTTGTTATTTTGTTCCGTAAACGTTTTCGTCTTTATTAGTAAATAAAATTTTATACTCTGTTTCATGTTATATTATTTTAACAGAGGAAAATGTAGCAACAACCATAAGAAGAAGGTGCTTTGAAGAGTATTATATAAAGTTTTTTTTTTATGTTATGTTATTTATGTCACGTTATTTTTACATTACTGTGTTATATTATTTTATATGAAGATATGTTAAGTTAAGTTAAGTTATATTAAGTTAAGTTAAGCTAAGCTAAGTTTAATTAAGTTAATTTAAGTTATGCTCCCCTTACAATATATAGAAACCAAAATGCAAGCTTTAATGCACATTTTCGGCAAATCAACTCCACTTCAACTACTGCATAATTCATGCTRTGAGAGTATAACTGTCAATAAATATGCGCTGCAACTCAATAAAATGTTATTATGCATTTTTACTCAATTCCCCATTGTCACTCAGTCAGCTATTCAGGCAGCCAGTCAGTCAATCACTCACACAGACAGCAGACTTCAATAGTAATTATCATTTCGTATCCCATTTCTCTTCCGCAGCTGACAAAAAAACATTGCCTGACCATTGCTAAAACAAACTTGCCTCCTTGTTGTTTTTGTTATTGTTGTTAGTTGACATTGACTTGCTAGTCCAATGCGTCTATTATAGATTAGTTTCTTGCTATTTTCCTTTGGGTACTCAGCAATGTCTACTATAAGCATCCCAAATGAATTTAAATGCTAATGAATCACCAAAAATGCAAAATAAATGAGAGTCTTMATGAAAGGTGCCGAGGCGTGCGGAGTACTGCTCGCGGACATAGTAAATAATGCATAAATATGATTTGTTGCCAAACTATAAACATTTTAGTTTCAATGTCAAAATGTAGAATTTTGTGCCAACAACAAAACTGCGGCACTTTTCACTTTGTGCCAACGTCGTATGTCCTTGGGGGCGTATGAGCAACTTGAGTGCCAAGGCGAATGCATAATTATTGGGCAGCAATGAATGTCTATGATGATTTTAAGGTTTGTGTGTGTATGTGTGTGAGTGTCTGGTTTATTCATATGTATATGTATAATTTTCTAATTGGCAAAATTATTTTCGCTTGCCAATTTGCTGCTTCTTGTGCGCGCTGACACATTCTTGCCGCGCCACTCAATGGCATCATCTGCATCGACAGCATCACCTTTGCCGTAGCAGCAACCATTTCATTACCACCTATTGTCTTATTGCCATCATCATGACATCGGCTGAYATGTCGTCATCGSCKTCGCAATGACASGCYGCGTCATCAGCAACTTAACTGTSATCAGCMTCAGCAGCATCCAGCAGCCGGTGTGGTTACCTCAGACACTGCTTGCCCACTGGGTTAAGTGGAGCGTCAGTTTCTGTGTCCGTGTGTGGGTGCTGAATRCTTGCGGGCGTTTCGTGTCTTTCAGTATACCTAAGTAACTACAGTTTAGCGTGTAGGTGTGGTGTRGTCGTGCTGTTGTTGTTGGCATGGTGCCGCTAATTGCGCTCAATGCACCTGCTTATTTGCTCGCAACCACCACCAACAACGGTGTGAATTCAAAATTTTCATTTTCGTTGTTGTTTTTGTGCGAAAACTCAACAAAATTTGATTTTTTTCGTTCGTAAATAACTTTGATTTACACTTAGTTATATCGATGTGTGTGTGTGTGTGTGTGTCAGTGAAGTGTAGCTGAAATAAGTTTATTAAATTATGTGCTGATTCATCAGATTTTAATCTTGTTGTAAGTCGTTTTTTAAATGATTGCAAAGAAATGTTAATAAATAATAATTGGACGTGCATGAATCAAGCTGGAGATTGTTGCTWGGCAAAATAATAGCTGTATAAAGAGCTCTAAGCTCACATAACGTTGAGCTGTCATTCAAGTATTAACTACAACATTGTAGGGGAACAAAGTGGCTTGGTTGA
>NW_017534542.1:51532-58952 GCF_001853355.1 Bactrocera latifrons | reverse complement strand
TATTTACTGTGTCCAAAAATGTTCAATTTTTTTCTAAAAAGTTAAAAAAAAATTGTATTCAACAATTTTAAGTTCTAGAACATGATAGCCATTTTTACCCAGCTGACAAACTTAAAATCKTCCACAGTATAATAAAAGTGTAGTTCAAGCTCATATATTTTACTAGAATTTAATAAAATTCTACTATATATTCTTTAGTCAAATACTAAAATACTAAATTTCCTGAAACAAAAAAAAATTTAAACAAATTTACTATGCAACAACGCTTGCAAGTAATACTTTGTGTACTCCCTCCAATATCAACGCGCAAAATTTTTAGTTTTCGCCACTCACCCAAGCAGAGAAGTGCTTAAAACGCTTGTCCAAATCACCAAAAATAAAACSTAACATTTTAAATATTTAAATATTTCAACTGCTTTCGGCATAAACATGCCTAGGAAAAGCACGAATGTGTGTGGCAGAAAATTTTAATGCAACGAAGGAATGCAACTTGCAGCAGAGAGCCCTTGCTATGCGACAGCGCTTAAGTGGCACACATCCATTGCAGGCAAATACAAGGATGGTTGACATACATATGTACATACTAGTGTCACGAGAATTTAAACGAGGTAGTTTATTTCGGCAAAGACTTTGGTATATGTATGGTAAACCTTTAGTTTTTGGTGCATCCTTAGACTTGTATTCTGGCACAAGGGTCTTGCTGCAAATATTTTTCAACGTRAGTTGTTCATTTTTTGTTTGATTTTTCTCTCTTGACCTATATGGGCAGTAAAAAGTAGAAGGCGAATAAATGTCAAAAGTAAAAAWTCTTAAACAATCCGAATTTTTACCAATACAAAAGTAAGTGAAGCCAGTTTGTTTGTTTTGAGTTAACAGAAAGGCTTATGTCGGTCAAAAAYTGAAAATAGAATATTTAAATTCTTTTCTTATGGAATTTTAATCAAAATATGCTCTTCTTYTGCTCTTTTGATAAAAGTTGCTTATATTCCTTCACTCTTTCCAATTTTAAGCTCSCTGGCTTTGATTMCTACARGTTGCAAGAGTATAAAAAGTTCGTTCTGAGAACAGAAAATAATCGCTAGAGGCCAGATCTGGCGAATAAAATGGATGCAGAAGTAATTTGAAGCCCATTTCATAGATTTTTCCAATCATTTTTACTGACTTGTAACACGATGCAATGGCTTGGTGAGACAGCAACTTCTTTTTCGGTTAATACGCCCATTTTTCGGCAACTTCGTCCTTCCAACATTTCAATAATGCTATTTAATGGCCGCTGTTGATGGTTCAGTGCAAATTATTCTATGAGCATCGCCTGAGATCAAACTTCACAAACCAAAAATTATTCCAAAAATCGTAGACTCTTTAGAGCTCTATTTCTGGTACTACCACGAAGCTCCCTCAACATTCTTGTAGTATATTTCTTTTGATTCTTCCACAGCTTGTCATCTTAACACACGACCCCAAGTTTAATTACTAAGCTACTTTGCTGTCAGTAATCCAAAATTAAATGCTTAGCTGTTAATTCGTTTTAGTTTCGGCATGCGCTTAGTTTCTTGCAAGTAAAATAAAAGCAAAAAGGGCGTGGAATTCCAAAATACAACCAACAYTTGCCCAAATTTATATGCTACTCAAGCGTTGCTGGTGGATGGCAGAAAGGTCGCCTGTACTAAAAAGTTTAAGTASACCCAATTGCTCTCATAAACGTAACCCTTACTTTTCGTTGCGTCGTTTATGCCTGGTTGGCRTACCACACTTAAATGTTTAAGCATCTGGTTTTCTTGTCAAATATTTCGGYGCCTTCAACTTGCTTAAGTACCTAGTTACATATGACTGACTCATGCTTGTGTATAAATAGATTCAGGTGGTGCATATTTAAAAAATATTTACTAATATTTGCATAAAAATGTCAGGTTTGTAAAGAAGGTGGAGTCTGTTAGCAKCAYGATGTAARAAAAATATTTGTTTTTATTTTGTAATGTTGTAAGTCTAGTTGTATATTACATTTTTATTGCTAGGGAATGAATTGAGTAAATAAAAGACAAATTACAGGAAAAYGGTGTGGAGGAATGAAGCTTTATTGCAAAGAATACATTAAGAAATGACTACTACCAGCAGCCCCGGCAGCCATTTGAACTTACATAATAGTAATAAGATTACAATTTCCATTACCAATACCAATACAATTGCATTAACTTACGTCTTTTGTTACGCTTAACAACCGTTAATAACCGTTACAAGATTTTAATTACATTTTAATTACCACTGGAATTACCATTACCGCATTTTTCGATATTTATTGCCGGTTATTACTAAAACAGCCGTTGCTATAAGTTACTATTTTATGTTTTAATTGCTATTGATTTTTTTATGTTTTAATTACTATTGATTTTTTTTTTTATCATATTTATCTAAATCAATTTAAAATATTCATTACCATTAACATTACATTATTGATAATCATTACCATAATATTTATAATTACAACTACGATTACATCAATGATTACCGTTACCATTAAATTTGCGATTACCATTACCGTTTTATTTATGATTAACATTACATACATGATCAAATATTTTTCATTAACAGTTCAAAAACTCTCATTACTGTAATTACATTACCATTACCATTACATACATGATGAAATATTTTCCATTAACAGTTCAAACATATTCATTACTGTAATTACATTACCATTACCGCAATGCTTACATTTTTTATATTCTATATTCTCTATATTACTATTACTATACTATTACTATCACATTTTTGATTACATTTACCGTTTCATTTGTGATTGTCATTATTATATTTCTGATAACTATTGCATTTACCAATACAATTATATATGAGACATTACGACTTTAAAATCAGYTTCAGTATCATTAAAATTACCATTACCATTACATTTATAACTACCATTATCATTATATATACATATATAAAAATTATCATTACCATTATATTTTCGATTACCGTTACCATTACATTTATGATTACCATTAGCATTACATTAATAGTATCATTACCACTAAATTTTCGACTACCATATCCTTTCCATTCATAATTTCCATTACGATAACAATAATGATTATCATTACCATTACATTATAACTACAATACTTCACAAAAGGAAAACTGTAATCCAATTGTACAACAAAAAATATTATTTAATAACTTCAAAACTCAAAYTAATTGTTCATGTTCCCTTATGATTTCAATTTTCCTCCACGGTCTGCTTACAACTTGACAACCAATATTATTATCAATGCCAACAAAAATTATTTAAAAAATGCAAAAACAATAATTACGCATACTTTTGCAATTACAGCRTCATTCCCGTTACCGAGTTATTTCTATTGTTTTATTTGTCAGATTAAATTACCAATATCAGCTCACCACGTACACACACACACATGCACACATAATTGCATATCTAGCGGTGCAGCAACCGCATACAACACAYAAAACCCAATACATTGTGTATGGCAAATAAGCAATTATGCTTTTGATTACCCGCAAATGCAATATAATGCCTACAAACACACATATGTGGTTGTTGTTTTTGCTGCTATGGCGGCTGTTTACTTGAATTGCGCAAATCAGCAACAGCAATCAGCAATCAACAACAGAAGCCACAACAATATTGCTATAAATGACAACGGCTCCAGCTACARCTTCAGCACCAGCATAGTAATGGGCTGTATTTGATTTAGGAGACGAGCGCGTTAACGCCACAAGGTAGAAAATCGGGTAAGCAAAAAAAGGAAAAAAAAAGCACAAAACACACAGAATCCGGTTTAGCCGCTGATGCAACCGCAATAGATTCCGTAGCGCAATTGCAGCGCAGGTGGAAGATATAAAATGTTATTATGTGTGAATGGGGTTTGGGGTGGCAGCTGCTGAAAGTCAACAATATTTTTATTGCATCCGATTACTTTTTACTGTTTCTTAACGCTCGAGTATTTTAAGTTATTTCGAAAATGCGCTACCAAGCTGATGTCATTTTGTGAGACATCGTATTATACTAGACTCCTTGAGTGAGACAGTATAGTAGCTCTTCATTATTAGTTTACATTTGGTAGCCTGAAGTAATCTCCATTAAATCGAGAGGATTTAGCTTCCGATTATGAAGGAGCATCGTGTGCTATATTAAAAGCAGAGACTGCAGCTTTTTTAATCTCCAACAYATCCAGTTGGTTAAACTTCATGAGGACAAGCAAGTCCATGAAATTTATACCAATCTCATAATATCTTCTACTTCGCTTTCCTTATCAATAGAGTCTCTGGTTGATCTGGGTTTCTGCTACTATTTCCGCTATTTATCTAAATTTCCCTCTCGCTACTAAGCACCAACAGTCGTATACATTCATTGCTTTGAGGTCATCGATCACACCATCGCAAAAGAATCAAAATAAGTGGGCTGAGAAGTAGATTTGGGTGCAAGTAAATCCAATCTATTTCAATTCGAACAGTGTGTCTAAGATCTTGAAATCAAAAATCACAAATCAGTATGCGAGGTCCTTTTCGACTACTCGATTTCGACTAAGAAGTATRTGCAGTGAGAGCAGTGGATCTAGTAACGGGATTTTCAATGAAACAAAAACGGTTTGGGTTATCGTTGACATTCTCTATTCTTGTGAAAGTACATTCAATACCATTAGTATGGTGGGCATTTTCGAAATGCAATGGTGACTTATGGAGTAGGAGGGTATTGCGACTTGACCAATAATGGATATTCTGCTTATTATTAATAAAATCCGGATAATTTTCAAGTTGTTGCTCAGCCAAATTCACGAACATACGACGATTCTGGTGGTCAAGCGGCTTCAGTTCTTATGTCAATTTAATCTTGTAAGGATGTTGATCAATATCTTTTCGCAAAATTCGCCACAACGACGTCACAAATAAGCTTAACGCTAGAGAATGTCGTGTGAGAGACTGATGGGGTCTTCCTCAATTGAGGCGCTAGCGGCAGCAATATTCTCGACACTTCGGTCATTTCTTTGACTTACTGGCATGGCAACATTTTGAACTGCTTTGTAGTAGCTCAATTATTGGTCTGACAGGGCGATTATAAATTAATTGGACGTAGCGGTAATAAAATTAAAGCCACTGACTAATAAATTCGGCTCGTTGTTGGTTCGTATATTTTTCAATGATGAAATAGCAAACCTTATTAAAGAGAATTGTCAAAAGAGCAAGAAAAAGTATGGCGTCATTTGCTGTTCATATTGGCCTACATTTGTAGCATCGTTTTGAAACGCTGAAAACGCTTTATATTTATATAGGGATATATAGGGAATTAGGAAGTATTTGCTTTCTCACAAAAAAGGCTTAAGATCCAACAAGTATATGGTAAGTCTGGTCTTTAGTCAAATATTAATAGAATTCTAGGTTATGAAAAGTGGATGTCCTTTGTTTATCTAGCTAATCCATCAACTTTCTTATTAAAAAGCTAATGAATGAGATTATGTTATTTTGCAGTAGAACTGCAAAGTGAGCACAATTCAGTTTAGTATTCTCCCAAGTATAAGTTATAATGGAAAGATGGACGCTTTGGTCCGTAATAGAGATGTTGTACTGAATTTTGATAGTATCAGYCAGTTTGCGAGCAAGCAGCCATCTTCAGAAAAAAATTTTCGTTAGTAACGTGGACGCTCAGTTCCGTTTAATGACAATCAAATTACGTCTTAATAAATCTTTATTTTATTTAAAACATTTTAGCTTGAAATTATACAATACCCCTTACCATTCATACTTATATCCTCCTTACATGCCACATCGCAACCACATCCACAAATACAATCAGCATTTAACCATTATGTCATTACTTTTATATCGCACATTTACTTCCGCATGCGAAGAGTAAGTAAGTATACAAGTGTATAGTACATATTTTACTTCAATTGAGCGTTATAAGCATTGCATAAATAGACTCTGTGGTCTTCTTGAGACGCTTTTATCCCTTAATGGCTGTCGTTACTCGCAGGCTCACAGTCCATTCCTTGCCTTGTATTATTTACAGCATATTATTGTTCGTAATTTTTCACGCAGACTTGCATSTCGCTGAGGCCATTGTGTGGCAGCAAATATCCGCTTACAAGTGGATATAAGCGTAAGGAGTGTCGATAACGGGCATAATATTGAAAACTGTTGTTTTTGTGGGAATAAGACTTTTATTGTTAGTACTGATAAGGTTTGCAGAGTGCGAGAATTACTGAGAGAGCATGAAAGTACGAGTGAGCGTGATTTGGGGGTATCACGATACAGAGATGTTTGAGAAATATTTATGTAGAGAACTTTGTTGTTTTATTTATTAAATTAATTTAAAAATTTGTCAAAGAATTTCCTAAAATGTTAATTTGACATAGGTATTACCTTTAAATCTTGTCAATTCATAATTTAAGGATTAAACTACCAAAGAAAGTTCCTCAAATTTTTTCTAATTTTTTTTATTTTTTTTTTTTTTTTGTTATATTTTTAAAATATTCAAAAAGTAATCTAATGGATTTCTCTCATTTCTCTGTATTTTTGCAAAAAAAGAAAAAAATCCACCATGTCTTGTTGGAAATTTTTTCTCCCATCTCTACAATCGACTCCGCTTATTCGTTACTTGTGACTATTCACGTCCTAATTCAACACGCAAATCAAAAGTATTTCTACGCTTCTTATAAAAATTGCAAAATGACATTTCAAGGTCAACTGAATTTCAAATTACCCTTTCTTGATTAGCTGGTTGCGCAAGAAATGTAAAACTGACAGAATATCAGAGACTTTTGACATAAGCTGACATGGAAAGTTTCCGAGGAGTGAAATCGTTTAAATATTTAGGCTAAAAATGCAAAGTTTTACAGATTTAGAGTAATAAAAGGAAATCTGCAAATTAATTTTCTGATGATAACTAAATAATTTTTTAATATTATATTATTTTTTATTTGCAATTTATCGCATCGCATCGAAGAAATCCTACCTGTGCTTGCCGATGTAGTTCATGGTTTCCTTGAGCCCGATCTCCCTAAATTCGTGAAATTAGGATAAATGAATTGTAGTTTCACAAATTCTTCTCTATTTATATACCGAATGAATGAACCTCTACCTTATGAAATTAGTCATGATGAGAGAGGAAGATACTTTGAGACCTGCAGAGGYTTTAATGGAACTGAGGCAGTCTTGGCATTAGTACGCCAGCCATTTCTATAGGCAAGTCACCTCAACATACTTAGGTGATGGTGTACCTCCACTACTAACCCAGGACTCAAACCCAATTTCACAACATCAAGTCGTAAACATAGTCAGTGAGGAATCGGAAGTCCAAATTCGTTAGAAATTTTTATGCCGGAATGACAAATGTGTCACTAATTGAGAAGGGAAACTCAAACCGGTTTCATACAATCAAAGTTGATGTAAATACTTATAT
>NW_017534542.1:47388-49676 GCF_001853355.1 Bactrocera latifrons | reverse complement strand
GACTATTTGTTGAGCTTCACTATGCTTGGACCATGAYTTTTTTTTTCACACATTATTGTCGTATTTGATCCACTTTTCGTCTCCTGTTACGGTTCATTAAATTTTTCACAGAAAATTCATGTGGTAACCAAACCTCGAGCTTCTTTTTGTAGCCATCCTTTTTAAAGTAGTTCACAATCATTTGAGGATGATTGTTAGTTCTTAGCGTCATGGCTGCTTATGTGACGGTCCTGGTCAATCTTTTTCATAACTTCATCGACTTTTTCAACGATAGGTCGACCAGAGCATGGTTCGAGAACGGATCGTAGTTGTGATACTTGAACTGATGCAGCATCGCCTCCGTAAATTTCACAAATTTCATTGTTGGCTTTTTGAACAGCTTTAACTTTTTTACTAATTTAATTTTTCTATAATATGTTTAAATGAAGCTTAGAGCCTCATCTTTCCAACACTATATCGTATGACACAATGTGATTGGTAGCACTGGAGATATGTGACTACAACATCTATTGACGAAATAGGAAAAGACTTATCCACCACCCAATATATGTACATTCGTTATATATGTACCAAAACGACTTCTAGCAATACACAAGTAAATAAAACCCTTTAATTGTCATACAAGTATTATTAGCGCAGCAGTAACTAACCAAAGAGAAGGAAKACGCGTAGAACGACCCGTACACTACTTCCCACTCATGTACCAACCCAAATAGCTATTGCCATGCAAATAGTCACGTATTAGCATTTAACCTGACTATGCGTACTCAATATAAATGATAACGCCTGAAATTATGTTAAATATTTTAAAATAAACGAGTTATTTATTTGCTGAAAATCATTATGCCTCAAAAAGCAAGAGAAAGTGATGATTAAATTTGACATGTAAAAAAAAAACACAGCAAAATTATTTTCAGCGAAGAAATTAAAAAGCAAATGTTATGAAATTTAAAAAGTACAGAAAGACACGTAAATTTGCATTATATTTAAATGAAAAAATGTATATAATGGCACAGTGGTCATATATTTACGCTGGCATACGTACACGTACACGAGAACAACAACTACAACGACAGCTGCACACAATTCGCCCATAATTTAATTAGACTGGCAAGAAATTATATTTGAAAAGCAGCAAGAAGCATACATTTATGAGAGGCGCTGGTGTGGTTGCATGTGTGTGTATGTATAGTGGTATATGTATGTGTGCAGTTGTAGGTGTGTGTAGTCATGTTTAAGTGTGTTGCGCCATGTGGCTGTGTACCAGTGAGCATTTTAATTTCTGTTTTCAGCAATTTCTCTCAYTTTCAAACTCAAGTGTTTGTTTTCGTATGCTACAACATGCAAATRTATGTGTATATGTATGTTCATTTTAATGTGTGTTTGTGCACTTACATACTCGCCTCCTAAAATAATAATTAATTATTCCCCAACGCCGCTGTTAAACATTAATTAGCAACGTGCATTATAATTAAAAACTCACTTGTTTTTATGTGTCTAATTGCTACGGTTGTTGGTGTTCTGCTTGCTGTTGCTGTTCTACCTTAACATATGCTCCGTCGTCCATTTTTTGGCACTTATATTTTGTTGTTGCATTACTTGTTTTTGCTGTCATGGTGGCGTCGGTTGTTGTCTTACGCAATCCCTTTAGTGCCATTGTCACTTTCGTTAAATGGCTACACACTCACACCACTAAAGTGTTGGCTAAGTTTACACACATATATTTAACTGTTATTTTAATGTCGGTAATTTCACATTTGTATATGTGTATATATAAGCACATGTGTATTTGTTTTTAGGTAATAAAAAGAAATTGTCATTTGCTTGGTAGCAAGGGAAATAGCAGCAAACGCCTGCAGGTAGGCTATRGTTTGCAAATGTCAGCAAAATATTAAGGTTTACAAACATTTTACATTTTAGGTAATTTTATAGTTTAAAAGAATAAATCTCTATTCGTTATAAATAGTTCTCGACTGCGCTCCGTAATGGGGTATTTGACGTGTAGATGTTGCCACTTTTTCTCTGCATCAATCTAAGTTGGAWAAATAATTATTAAAACGCTTTTTAAATGTCAATCTTTCACGTTCAGGAATTTTTGATTTTAAATCCTGAAAAATACATTTGAGGGTTGCCACCTATTTCAAATTTTCAGGAAAAAAATAAAATTTATGAAGTGAAAAACTTTAACAAGTTTACTAGTGAAAATACTTTTTGGGAGGGTTGCCATATGTTCAACATTTTTAAATTAATTAAACTGACAAGATAAAAAAGAAAAATTAAAAATATGT
>NW_017534542.1:43594-46330 GCF_001853355.1 Bactrocera latifrons | reverse complement strand
TTATAGTTGAAAACAAATTGGCAAGGGTTGCCATCTGTTAGTACAAAAATAATAATTTTTTCTGGTATTCGTTTAAGGGTAGTCACAAAACATGAGAAGAACATTACTTGCTTCACTCATTTAGAAGAGTTGCCACTTAATTAGTTAAAATTTTTAGTAAAGTGATATTAAATCTGGGTAATCTTTAAAAGACGTAAAAAGTCGGAAATATTTCCAAAAAGGTTTGCCACCTGCTTAAAATTTATTAAAGTAATATTTAATCTATGCAGACTTTAAAAGTCGTAGCCGAAAATCTATTAATACAAAACAAAAGTAATTTTTTCGTCGGTATTTGTTTGAGAATAGCCACAGAACACCAGAAAAAGAATGATTGCCTTAAATATTTAGAATATATGTATTTACATTAACTGCCACCTGTTACAAATTTTAGTACAGTAAAACTGGATCTAGGCAGATTTTAAAGCGTTGCCACCTGCTAAACATTTTAGTCGTACAACGCAAATATTTCCAAAAACGGTAGCCACCCTATTTTCTAGTTTGCTACCTTTTTACAAATATTTTCAATAGGTTTGGCAGTAAACCAATTTTTGATAACCAATGCGAGCATAAGGTATGTAAAAACATATTTGCTGTGGATTTTTGTGCTTCATTTCCTGGATACCTGATCCTAGGTTCGGCTGCACACAATTTCAATCACAGATCGTCCAATATCATTATAGTACGGATTTCATTTCTATAAGGCAATGAATTTTTTCAAAGCGATTGTTGTTGATGAAATTAAACAAAATTCAGAAACCCACTGCTTTGTTGCAGAGATATGAGGTTCAAGCTCAAAATCTGTAGAAATTTAAATTACTATTAAATACTTTCTTGTCCAGAACTTTGTAAGCTTTCGRGTTATAATAATCATAAAACATCTATTTCTTTCAATTGGTGTTTCCGGCAGGCGTGATTTTGTCAGCTGATAAGTTATGAGAGAGTTTTACCACAGGGTTTTTTTTTCTAAGTTCTTGTACTGCGAATTTGCTTCGCTCTTCTTCTCATAAAATTATCAAAATATTCTCTTTGTTCTTAGTACAATAATTTTAAGCGCTCTGTCCAGTTTTAGGATTTAAAAATGTAGACTTGATCTTTAGTTTTTAATACAAATTACACATTTACTTTTATATGATATGTAATCTATATCAAGCAACACCTACTACAATATCTCATTGCACCTAATCTCTTTACATCAACAGAGCGCATATATCCAATTTATGCTCTTCGTTAAAAATAAATACGAATTCTCTACCGACACTTTGCTTATTTACCAATTCGCTACAAAAACCTAGCAACACACTACTACTGCTGCTGCTAATATCATTGTATTCAAACACTAATGGCATTTTGTTTGTAATTTCTGAATTTTTAATTGCCTCAAAGTATGCTAACTTCCGAAAACCAGAAAATCCAAAAGCAAGCCGGCAACACTTCACTGGTGTGGCCAGAGTAATGCCGGAAAGTTGCTCGCACTTTTGTGTAAATTTGCTTGTGTTTTTATGCATGTGTGTGTGYGTGTTGGTATTATGTGTGAAAATACATATATTTTAAAATTTTTCCATAGCTGTGAAGTGTGTGTGTATGTTTTCTGCAGAACACACATATGTTGTTGCGCTTTTTTGGTATGGATATTTATGTAAAGCGCTAATGCATATTAAATTGCAGTTTTGCACATTTATGAATTTCAGAGTTGTGAGCCAGAGTTTTACACTCTTTTTTTTTACTTTTATTATTTTTTCCGTTTTTGTTGTTTCTGCTTTGTTAGCCATAAACAAAGTTTTCAAACAACTAATTGCTGTTCGAGACAAAAGTACAACAATAATTAAATGATAAATTTTGTGTATGTTGGCAACAACAACAAGTGGACGCTTGTGGAATTGCTATTTGTTTAATATTTTATTCAGTAAAAAATAAATGAAAAATGGTAATTATATTTTTGGTTTAATTAAAAAGATAATACACTTGAATTTATTGAGTTTTCATTACAAAACCGAATTTAAATACGAAAACTGAATTTCAAACAAATTTAAAACTTTTATATTGAAAAATATATGAAATATTAAAAAAAATTAAAACTTATAAGATCGATTAATAAATCGATTATACAGATATTGACTTCCCATGAGGTACCCTTATTAAAAAGCAGCGTCAAAAACCAATTCTTCAAAAAAAAATTGGCAACCCGGGCAATGTTAACAGAATTTTTGCATATCAAAACTTAAAAAAAAATTACAAAAAGTCTCTTTTCTGCAAAGCAGCGCAAAACTTTTGCACCAAAAACTAATTGGCAACCCTGAAAATTAAATTAAATTTACGTGCAAAATTTTTTTTGTAATATTTAAAAAATCTATTTACTGCAAAATGGCGTATAATATTTTAACGAAAAAAATTAATGAGCAACCCTAAAAATTCGTAACAAAATTTTAATAAAAAATCTTTGCAAACAAAAACCTAATACTTTTTCATTTGTAATCTATAAAAATAATCCATTTACTGCAAAACGAAAAAATTAATTGGCAACGCTAAAAATGTAATAGAAAATCTTAACAAACAAAAMCCTAAACGTCTTTTTTTTTTAATCTACAAAAAATCGATTTACTGTAACGCGGCGTACAAAATTTTATAAAAAAAATTTATGGGCAACCCCAAAAATATTAAATAAAATTTTAATAAAAACTAGGTAAATTTAATCTTTAT
>NW_017534542.1:37586-43397 GCF_001853355.1 Bactrocera latifrons | reverse complement strand
ATAAACTTTAGTTGGCAACCCTGAAAATTAAAAAAAAAAATTATAAAAAACCTAAAGCTTTCTTTGTAATCTACTAAAAAATTCTTTCGGAAAATTTTATACAAAAAAATTCTTTGGCAACCCTAAGCATTAAATAAAATTTTCATACAAAACTTTTCCAAACAAAACCTTAACTTTTAAATAATTTCAAAACCAAGCGACAATCATTAAAATTTTTGCTTATAAGTTTTTCTAAGATACATACATATGTATGTGGCAACCCTAAAAAAATTKTTTGCTTAATTTTATTATTTTTTAATTAAAATTCATTATTTGTTACTTTCTTAGTTCAAAAAAAAATATTCGAATTTGTTGAAAGTTAATTAAATGGCAACTCTAACATATCTAATTCTTTAAAAAACATCTTAAAGTATATCTATTGCGCTGTTTCAGAAAAATGTATGTGCCACCGCTGCAAAATATAATTTTTAATAAAAATTACCTTACTTACGTGGCAACCATGGCAGCTTTCACAGTASAATTTATTATGTTATATTGAAATATACACCAAAAATTAAAAAAGKCATTACTTACTCTTTTTTTTAATTCCCAAAAAATTACTGTTTCGTAAGTTGACGCCTCTAAGGAAAATAATATCAACACCATACAACTAAATAAATACAATTACATTTCAATTTACAAGTTTACTCAAAACTCCAGTGGATTTTTGCAATTCCATAAATTTTCAAACACAACAAAAAACATTTACAAAATGTGCAAACTTAATACACGAATTAATTTGCAGTAAAACACTGGAGACCGGCCTAGATTTATTTCATTGTAATACACTCGCAGCAACAATTTGTTGGCAATCAACTGCTATACGAGCACGATAATTTATTTCTACAAATGCCATTAGATGCAATCTACATCTAATACACCTCAAGCCAGTGCACTAACCAGTATGTTTGCATGTGTGTGAGACTTGCCGAAAAATCTTGCAATCAAATTGCTAAAATTTATATTGCTATAAAAGCAAAAACAAAGTGTAAGAGCTTAAATCGAAGTAATTCTAATAAGCTAATAAAGCACTTAAACAAATTGCAAATATTATTGTAATCGAGAGGTTGCTTCTGGGACCAGTTATTTACATAAGTATATGTGTTAAGCGTGTGTGCGTGCTATGTGAGCATACATTTTCTACAAATCTGCAATTAAATGGCAAATAATTGTAAAATTAATGGAAGAAATGGAGCGTAATTGAACTGCCACGTGATAAACACGATAACCTTACGAAGTGGCCTCATATATACAAATTGTTTCATATATATATGTACTATATATATAGCTAAATCCATTTCAAGGTTCAATAATTTTTTAAAGAGAAAGTTAAATGGAGAATGTTTATTATCATTCGAAAGAAATTCTTTGGCATTTATTTCTTGYAGATTATCTCTTTTCAACGTTGGCCGCGGCTACGTCGCAGATTGYCTATTCATTSAGTCCAATTTTTGCTGACTAACTCGTTCGAGCATATCGACTGGTAACTGCCGAATGGCACGTGTTATGTTTTGTTCAAGCCCTAAATCGAAGCGGGATTGTCCGCATAGACTTTAGACTTTACATATCCCATGTTACATGTTCTCTCAATAAATCCATTGATTGATGCGATGTGTGAAAAGTGKCACCGTCTTGTGGAAACGAAATTTAGCAGAGATCRCGAGCTCCAAGTCGTCTGAGCAGTTGCGAACGGCGCCGAATCGACTCTCCACAGCCTTCGTGAACATCTGATCATAAGTTGAGCGAAGCGCACGAAACACATTCTTTATAGAACGTGAWTTTGAGTAAAAAAGTTGAACGATTTGTAAACGTTGTTCAGGCGTAAGTCTCTCCATGATGAAATGCCAAACAATGCTGAACAAAAATAATATCACAAATTGACACGACTCCCGCGTGATTTGTAAGAAGAAAGCTTTTGAAAAAAGTACCTCTACTTGGATCATCCGCTACTTAGCTTGTATGCTTAACACGATTTAAATTTAAGACTTTTAAGAATATATCCAGCCACTTGATGGACTCCAAAGATCCATCGAGCTCTTCTTGTGTTTTATAACAGTATTCATCGAGTAGTGCTTCCTCGTCTTCAAACTTTAAATCTTCCCACTCATGTACGGAATTTTGGCATAGCAAAATAATAATCAAAGTATGACATATCTTGCCACCCCTCACACATGTATTAAATTGGTGATATATTCTTTATTTTTTTGAATTTATTTTATCTTACATGAATAACCCAGATCGTGTGCTAAACCCTTTCGCAGACTCCCAATAGTTACTCGAGTATAAAAATCGATTGCCTTTTATGAAATAAATGGATAGATGAGATAAGTTTCTCGCGTATTTTAGAAAGAATTCGTAGCTTCATCGGTAATAGAAGCYACTATGATGGAGTGACATCCAATCGTCCAGCAACTGGCGATTGTGTGGCCTGACGTTGTCTTGAAGGAACACAATTCTCTCCTATTGACCAAACCTTATTTCAGACGATACCTTGGTTAACGGTACAGATCGAACTTAAAAATTTGGTTGTGAGGGATGAAATCGTAGTAGGGGGTTCCTTGCCAATCCGACTAATCACAAAGATTTCCAGATAGAAATTCGGTTCATCAGGTGAACTTAACTAGGGTGCTATAACTAACGATGTTTACATGAAGGACGGAGTCGTCGATTTCCATAATTTTATCGTCACTTATCTTTTTAACTCTGTATAGTGTAAGCTGATCACAATTAAGCAAAGCAGGATACAGATTACTAAAGTCAATTAAATGAGGTTAGGCTAGCTTAGAGGGCTGATCCAGAGATCGCATTTAGACTATTATAAGCAGTCCTTTGTGATGTCATAAAAATAGAACTGCTGTATTCGAAAGTATGGTATAAGTCAACAAAGCACCTTGTGTCCATTGAAATCAATTCCAACCAGCACAGTAAAATAACTTAAAGTAAAAGCTCCCAAATTTTTAAGCCTTCATCTCGCAAATGTGGGACAGTCAAGAGAGAAGTTATGAGATGTTTCCTCTTACTATTCTTCCATTTAAGCATATACTGTAAGGTTCTCAATTTTACAGCGTGTGTGCCGGTTGGATCTATTACAAATCTAATACGATTGATCTTGCGCCAAAAAGCCTTTGTAACAGCGCTTTTTTCGATGGTAGCCCAGCGCTGAACAAGGTCCCGTCAAACCCAGCTTTACAGTAGTAGAACACACGAGGATAACGTAGCACCAACACGTTCCCATTTCATTGATAGCGAGGCTAGGGTGCTTTTCTTTACCAGCTCATCAGCTTTACAGTTAGCTGCGATTCCGCTATGGCCTGGTTCTCCTACTATAACTATTACAAATGGACTCGCAGCCATCGACAACGAGATTATGCATTCCTTAACCAGCAACCCTGCTATCAAAGTACATAGTCACTTCACTGAAGGAGCCTGCACTTCGGAGCAGTAAATCTGCACATTTAGAAATGCTACCTCAATGGCAGGAAACTCGGTTTGAAAAACAGTGTAATAGTCAGGAAGTCTGATGCTAAAGTTGATGGAGAGTTCCTGACAATATACCCTACCACCAATTTTCCGGCAAGCTGTGTAAAGAAACTTACTGCCGCTTTCTTCCTATGGCTTCCTACCATCAACATCTCCTTGGTATGAACATTGTCATGGGGGGAAAAAAAGTCAATAGAGTTTGTTTTGGCGACTCCATGATCCAAAAGATCCGATATAATGTATCAAAGAGTCCGAATGTTCAGACACGTGTTCATTCAGAAACCCAGATTCAATTAACCAGCTATAATACCTGATTTTTTTCACTTTTAAACTTTTCTGTTTTTGAACTCGAGTCGAAATCAAACCACTTTCATAATAAACATTTGAAAAAGGCTCAAATTTTCAGCACTGACAAACGTWTGAATAAATCTAAGTACCAATTTTGTATAATAAAATAGAAAATACTGCAACAAAGCACCGTTAGTTATACAAAACTATGCAGACCTTGCTTAGAAAGCACAAATATTCACCACAATTTGCATTACACGACAATACCGTTTGTTTTACATGTGGATTAAAACTTTTTTGAGTTGCTTTAAATGCAAATTAAAGCAATCAAGATAATTTTTTTTTATATAAAATATCCAAAAGTACGTAACAAATGACCTTCAGGCATTTTCAAAACAAAGTGCAAATCGAAGCCTTTAATCTACGGCGACTAATACAAACAAATGTCTGCCGAGAGACAAAATTCCATTCAAATTTGCAGCTGACAAATGACAAACACAATACACAAACATACATGTACACACAACTTTAGCCAGAAATACGGTAATAAATGCAGTGAAACACACACACACATACACATAGGCAGAGAAATCCAAATAGCACAAACAAATTGGCATTCAGACGAAAACTATTGAAGACGAATGCAAATTTTCGCATTACGATTAACTGACGCCGCAGAAAGCACTACCCCAACCCCACACGCCCTGCCGCACGCTTTCATGCACAAGACGAGCGCTTGCGCCACTCCTTGTCGCAATAAGGCAAAATATTGCAAGCAAATGCATAATTCTCAACTTTAATGCCGTCACTGCGAATGCAAATRAAGCAAACTGATTTGCATACACACATATATAAATGATACAAACACACACATACACACACGTACATGCACACATGTAGGCGATTGCAGGCAAATATTTGAATGCCTGCTTGTTTGCATTATTTCTTTATATTCAATTTATTGTGTTGTTGTTTTTGTCGTTTTGCTTATTTTGCTGCTGCAACAACAACAACAGCAAACAAGACTGTCTGCAGACACAGCAAGACATACAAAAAACAACAAAAACTAAGTTTGCAAACAATGTTTATTGGCGCACAGTGAGTGCTGATTGCCGATGGGTTTTGACATGAAACGACAAAATTATAAACAAATCAAGTGATTTATGGACTCGCTGCAGCAAACTAGCAGATGTATGAATTTGTTGTTGTTATTATACTATATGTGATGTTGTGCTAAAATATGCAATTGCTGATTGCATTAAAACCCTGTGGCGCAATTTTTGGATTTTCATTTRCATATTAAGGCAAAAATAGCTCAGCTGCACCCAAACTATAATACCATACACGGGTGTATTTCCTATAGCATATAATAATAGTCTGATCTTAACAATATAATCCAAAATTGTTGCGTTGGTTTCGGCGATAGTTTGAACAAAATTTMGTGAAGGTATCTTTTCAATAAACAATATGTTCAGAGTTTGTCGCGTTGCTTTAAGCAATAGCCGGTGAACATTTTAGAGAGGATACATTGTCAAATAAAAAAGTTTTTCATTCAAGGATTTAATTTTGATCAATCGGTTCATATGTCAGCTATATGTTATAGTGATCCGATAACAAAAATTCTAATAAATGAGCAATAATTTCTTGGGTAGACAAGGACGTGAACAAAATGACAGTTCGATATCTCAAAAAATTTGACAAAAGTTGAGGGTATACAAAAGTTTATCAACTCTGATTTTAGCTGCCTTACCTTCAAATTCTTTTCTTGAGAGATTTTCAAAAAAATATTTTTTTTAGTCAGGCTTGACTGGACGGCGACCTATCTTTCATCGCATTTTTTTCGATATATCGTTTTCAAAGTCTGTGATCACGACTTCTCAAAAACTAGTGAATCATTTATATGGAAATATTTCACAGTCTAAATAGGCTGTATTTTTTTTTTTTTTTTTTTTTTTTTTTTTTTTTTTTTTTTTTTTTTTTTTTTTTTTTTTTTTTTTTTTTTTT
>NW_017534542.1:35669-37367 GCF_001853355.1 Bactrocera latifrons | reverse complement strand
GAATGAAAAAATAATATTTTTTCTTTTTATTTTATGAAAACACATTGGTGTAAAGAAGCATTTTTTTCTGCCATCAAAACCTTCGCATCGTTTTAAAATACAGCTTCCTTTGTAATAGACAGCTCCACAAGCTTTAACTTACTTATAGTAGAGATAAGGGAAGCTACAAGTAAGTTACCAACAAGATTTCCAAACGTCAGCCTTAGAGCTCACTTTCCAGGAACTGCAGAATTTTAGTAGAACCTACAAGATACACTAAAAATAGCAAAYATGAATTCTTTACATGGCTAGATAAATAAAAGTATTTGAAATAAAATATTATACTCGAGCAGGTCCTATAAAATATGTGGTTAGTATAGAAAGTTATTAGGTTATTTTAGATGAAAGAATATTACACTTAAACTGCTAAATGCATTTCTGTTGTTGGACATTAACTGTCAACAAAGCGCCTTGAACCTATGACAGTCTTAAAATATGATATCCGAGGTATTTTATCCCTTGATCTGCTAAAGGCACTACATAGGACTATTAGGAAATCTTATGATGATCTTCCAAGCATCGGGGAAAATTTTTCCAACTTACAATTATAATTAGAAGCATTTATGAATCTTGATGGGTAAAAGTCCAGTTTAAACTCCTATAATTATTAAAAGATGAGAGTGAAAAGTTCACTAGCACGGTAACGATTTACACAGCGCCAGAAGGACCTTAAGGTTGCACAGCTGCTTGTACCACACAAACCCTTGTCGAGCTCCAAAGCTGAATCGCAATAATTTAGTAGTAAACCGTAAAAAAAACAGTGGAGCTGTTTGTCGTTCTTACTCTGCCGCTATTGAGACTGAGGTCCACATACCTTTACAGTTTTCTGCAATGTCACTGTCGCCAAGCACACAAATTAAAAATTATTAAAACTACGGAAAATATTTTAAGAATTTCTAGCAAAAACTTCTTTTCACTTTCGATTATATTATATAATACTGTGATCAAATTAAAAATGACGAATTTTCTCCTATTCATTTTCTTCAAAGTAATCCCCTCTAGCTGCAATACACTTATGCCAACGAATTTCCCGTCATCATCCTTCCTCCGTCGTGATGGCCATCATACCTTCTACAATTCAGCTTTTATATTCTCAATTGAGTCAAAACGGTGTCCTCGAATTGGTCATGTAAATTTGCTGAATAGCCAGAAGTTACACGAAGGTAAATCAGACAAATGTGGTGGTTGGGGCACGATATTAGTTGAAAATGTGCCGAAATGATTACGAATATCGCACACCAAACCTTAATCATTCGTTTGTCTTTTCTATCGCTCATATAAGACTTCCAGAGCAGCGGACCTCAATAGTGAAAGAAAAAATTTCCGAGTGGAATGGTAATCCAAAAAAAAAAATAATTTGCCGACTTTTAATAAATTTCTTAGACACCCAGATTTCATATTGAATAATATCAGAGTTGGCACAGGCTGTTACTATGTACACATTACCCACGACTAATTGCCTATAACACAAATTCATAGACATTCTTAAGCTACCGGTTAAGTAAATTTCGGTATTACGGATAACGAGTTGAAATTATCGGGTTAACAAATTTTTACCTATGTTATTTATGATGACTTTGAACTTAACCTTTGATGCCAAACGAATATTTATAACTGCGTGAAAACGGAATATAATTTATAATAATTCGGAAAAAGTTA
>NW_017534542.1:24284-34706 GCF_001853355.1 Bactrocera latifrons | reverse complement strand
ATAATGTTGCTGCACAAAGTATAAATTATAGCTCATCATTGTGCGCATACAATTTCTCGCGACACGTGTCGCACTCCAGGCGGGTACCAAAAATAGATGACGCCTAAAAACACTCATTACATATAATCCATACGTATGTTTGTTTGTGTATGCCTAATTAATTTATGCCTTGCGCGTGTATGCATATCAAGCAATGCTGGCAGATAAGCCGTTATAAACACGTCAAGCCGTTACAGGCTTAACCCGTGAGTCAGGTAATCAGAGCGGCGGAAACACTTCTTAGGCAATTAAATTTAAGTATTTGACATATTTACACACATACATTTACAAATTTTATTACGAACCAGTCATGACTTATCGCCTTAAGTACATAAATATTTATATATATAGCTTATATACATTTTCATATATGAGAAACTAAGTAAGGTGCTACATAGTTTTAGGCGCTCAAAGGCGTAAACTGCACGACTTGAAGTTATAATGTTATTTCAGCAATATATTTATAAGAGAAATATATGCATACATACACCTTCATATCTACACCAGACGTTGTGATTTCTTTATATATGTGTGTCTTGTGTGTGTGCGTGCCCATTAGTTAGCCGAACACAAACTCAGCTATCACATTGCGTGATATAAGGATAATGAAATTCTCTAAAGTACTTAAGTACTCGCCTATGATTCACTCCGGTTTACGGCCTGAACTGAAGTGGCCATTTGAATTCTGTTAAAGCCACTTGCTTAAATATATGTTGTTGTTTATAATGTGTGAGTGCGTAAGTGTTTGTCAAATTCAGGCAGCTTGTTTTAATAGCAATTTCTGTGGTAAATRCAAAAGCTCGTTACTTTAATACTTTAATTCGATTTGCGGGTATACCTGTGTGGATATCATAGCTTTCACAATTAAAGTAAAAGCGCTAACTGCCAAAAGGTGTTCGTTTGTAATTGCTAAATGTAAAATTTTGAGGGAGTAAGGGTTTATAAAACTGCAGCGATAATGAATACGTAGTTTATGAAATTTCACTATTAAAAATCCAATTACTTTTACCATAAATTACATTAATATTTCTAAAACCAAAATTAATTTTAGTTATACATATTTCTACACTTCCATGTTCCATCCAAATTTTACTCCCCTTAGTAGGTCAGCTTGTTATACGCCTATTAGAGATTGGTTGAATGTTATTAGTGCTGAGAACAGCACACTCACAAGGTGTGTTCCGAAGTAGAAAGGACTTCCTTTCATGGGCAAATGCATTTTTCCGGAAAGTAATCATATAACTGGATGTGTARAATCATGGTGTTACTCGTACTCAATCTCTATAGCTAATTTGCAAGATATCAAATTACTCAAATTCGTTTGAAAATARAAAATAGAAAACTTATAGAAGATCCCTGAATAATTTTTCCCTTGTATTCAGAAAAAATGTATTAGATATTTGACGTTTCTTGTAGAGACACAGACTCATACCGACCCTGAATTTTTTCATACTATCAATCCACCTTCTTTTATGTATGTGGTATATTGGTCTTATATTGAGAACGGTCTTGAGTATTAATACGTCTCTCTTCGAGATGTTGTTAACATTTTCCTGTCACTCAGCCTTCCCAGCAATTCTTGCTACTCTTTCACATGAAATTTCTAATTCGTTATAAGCTTAGGGTTATGGCCACTGAAGCGGGTATAAAATTTTGTGCAGATTCATTAAATTCATTTTTTTTAAGGTATAAGCACTTATTCTCAGAACTATTAACCCACTTACATACAAAATTTAAACCTCAAGCAGTTGAAAAATTATCTTTTTCGTTTAATTTTGTTGACTATATTAAACAAACCGTGCGATGTCTATTTGATCGTATTTTTAAGGACGCCTAAGTATAGCATTCAAAATTKTCTTCCTTAAGCAAAATAAATAAAATGTCTATACGAGAATACCCATGAAAAATAACATATATATCATAGATAAATTTGAAAATATTGACTCCTTCAAAAATTATAACTATTTACACAAAAAATGTTTATAGTTAATAGGTTCATAGTAAACTGGACATATAAAAAAGGTTTTGAATAAATCAAGGGATGTACTTCTATATAAAATTCTTAGGATTATCAATATTTCAGGYCTATCAACTAAAAATTTGCATAGCAATTTGTCTTGTCTTTCCCATATCGGAAAGTATAAATAATATTTAACGTTTCATGCACCCATATATTCTATTGCTGAGCTGGAAGTGGACTTACTACACACCTTTAAAGTCATCTTCGCTACAAATGGACTTGAAACTAATTTTTTTTACAATAAAGCATAGTTTAAACGAAAAAAAAAGGTTTTTCTTTTTCTCCAATGGACATACCCCTTACCAGATTCTTCTTGAGATTTTGGAGCATTTTCCTATACTATAGGTTACCGAGTCACCCCAACAATAGATCTAAGTTGAGATCTCTCTTACAATTAACATTATCTGAGAGATTTATCTGAAGGATTTAGACTCAAGTCTTAAAACTCGCAGGTCAGCATGGATTCCACCATATTTTGAATTAATTTTTGAAAAAGCACGAGCTACCTTTTTTTGGTTTCAACCAAGCAAGCCTCTACATATATATTCTCTTTAATGCTAATAAGGTAGATAAATTACTACAACCCCCAGTGAAATTTCAATTTAATTCTAATGGAAGTTAGATGCATCGAAATAATGTTTATAGCTCACTGAGACTCACTCTCAGCGTAAATAAGGCTCAATTATAGCGACCTGATGGGAAAAAAGTTTCGAAATTCTTTAAAAAAAAGTAATGTTATATTCCTAAAATCTAATTAAACTCCATTACTGCATCCAGAACTTAGAAAGGTTTGGGCAAATACTGACGAATTCTCTTCTCAGAAAACTGCTTCAATAATTCCAATCTGTGGTGGGCGTGGTTTTGATCAAAATTGGCTTCACTTGGTATAACGTCAGCTTTAAAAAAGGTTTTCTTGAATCTTTCTCACCTAAAATCAAGCCCAGGTATTTCATATTTGTGAAGTTTAAGTTAAACTCTGACCCTGACCATAATTAAAGCCTTCTGAACTGCATCAAGTTATTAATATTTACTGACTACCTACATATAGTATACTTTCGAACAAAGGTACCACAGACCTCGTCTGCAAGACCCGGTGGTAATAAAGCATAAGATAGATGAGGAATTTCGGTGTCATGCATTTTGCTGCCTGTATTCGGCGTCGGTTTTGAAAAAAACTCAGATTTTTTTGTACAAGTCTAACATTGATGCTCTTCATACACAAAACTTTAACCCAAATGTGCTGATTCGATCTATAAGAGGTCTTGAGATTTTCTGCTATCTCTCTGATAYCAACATTAGGATTTTCAATAACAGAGTTAGATAAATGACAGTTTAAATGGATCAATCCAAGTCTATTTTCAGCAGGTGGAGCAAAGAGGTCGATCATTTGTATGAGCACACCTTTTATCTTTAGYCATTTCCATCTTCCTCATGATCACAAGTTTATTTATCCTTTCTTCTCATTGCTTTTTCTCATCACAATAATCATCACAGCTAAACAATACACCTACTATATAATTGAAAAAAATATAATTCTTTCAAAAATATAATTATAAAACTACAAACACCTTTTTATTATATTTAAATATACAAAAACCCAAAATCGCCGGAAAATGTGCACCACGAGTCAAGCTCGATTAGAGCAATTAATAATTTATAGAACAAACCACATAGTTCAAGGCAGCCTTTCTGTTACCTCAACCAAGCCAACAACAAACACRSAAGCAAAGCACAGCGCAAACAGCAMGACTAATAGTCAATTATTAATCCTGGTAATCAGTCGTTGATTGGCTGCAAGCACACGAAAGTAAACGTACTAAGTTTTAAGAAAGAACTAGTATAACAAAAAACAACAAAAACAATGTGATTGGGGAAAATGCAGGGCAAATGGAAATCAAGCACAAGCACTTGCAGCAACTAACGGTAAATTCAGTCTATTTGTAGCAATGCAAGTGGAAAAAGTAAACGTAGAGCTTGGCAAATGCGCRCAAACACGCTAAGTAAATTAAAGTTCAACGGGTTGAATGATGGAGGCGGAGTATTATTTTTCTTTATTGGCGTARACAACGCTWACGSTGTTATAGYTGAGTTTACARCAGCGCGCCAGACGTTTCTCCTTTTCACTATTTTTCGCCAGTTGGAGAATCCAAGTGTAGGCAGGTCCTTCTTCACCTGGTCTTTCTAACGGATTGGAGGTCTTCCTCTATTTCTCACGGCGGGTACTGTGCCGAATACTCTCAGAATTGGAGTGTTTTCATCCATGCRGACGACATGACCTAGCCGGCGTAGCCGCTATYTTTTAATTCGCTKAATGAACTATGTCAATGTTKTATATCTCATACAGCTCATCATTCCAACTGCGCACAACATTTCTCTCGAAAACTAACGTAACTCGGACGCATCAGATGCTGTCAACGTCCATGCCTCTGCATGATTGACTTGTAGAGTTTGGTCTTTTTTCTTCGAAAGAGGACTCTACTTCTCAATTACCTGCTTACTCCGATGTAGCACCTGCTKGTAAGAGTTATTCTGCGTTGCATTTCGAKRCTGGCATTGTTGTTGGTGTTAATACTGGTTMCAAKATCGACAAAATCACCTACGACTTCGAAGTTATGACCGTCAACAGTGACGTGGAAGCCAAGTCGTGAGTGCGACGACTATTTGTTCGATGGATGGATATATTTCATATTGGCCTCGTTCACAACCAGACCCGTMYGCTTCGCTTCCTTATCCAGTCTGGAGCAAGCAGAACTAACAGTGSAGTTATTGAAGCCAATGATATCAATATTTTCGGCGTACGTCAGCCAAATTATGCCTTCTCTATTTAGTTTTGCATCTGTAAATATTTTCTTCAGCAGTACATAAAAGAAATCGCATGATAGAGAGTCTGCATGCCTTTAACCTCATTTGATATYGAACGTCKCGGAGAAATCCTTCCCGATCCTGATGGAACTTTTGGTATTACTCAACTTCAGTCATTTTAGTTTTGCGAGAATACCTAATTCAGACATAGCGGCATTGAGCCAATTATTTTTCGCAGCTATAGAATCGACGAACAGGTGGAGTGTTTCGATCGTCTTTCCTCGGGTGAATATCTGGTCAGTTGCTGACTTTCAGACCTAAAGCCACACTGATAAGTTCGTCAGTTTGTTGACGTTGAGCTTTACTCTTTCACGCGGTGCCCCCAATAGAAATTTATATGCGATGTTGATTACGCTTATTCCACGGTAGTTGGCGCAGATTGTGTGGTCTTCCTTTTGGTGGATTGGGCAGAGCTCACTTAATTCTAATCGTCGGGATTGCTTTCTTCCGATCATATTCTAMAAAGAAACTGATGTATGTTCTTTATCAGTTCTTCGCCGCCGGATTTGAAAAGCTCGCCGCTTGTTGTTCTTCAGATGGATAATTGTTATTTGAACTCCTTTATTGTATGGAATGACAACTCCATCGTAATCGTCTGGGGAATTGGGTTCACCATGGTTTTATTGCCATTCAGCAGACTTGAGAAGTGTTCTCTACATAAACTCAGTAGGCTCTGGCCATCATATAACTTCTGAGGGCTCTACAAGAACATGTTCCGGTCTTGAAACCTTCTATTGGTCGCTTCATATCTTCGTAGCTGTTGGCAAGCATTTCGATAGCCCTCTTTTTTTGTCTGCAACAAGTCTCACATCTCTCTTCAATTCTCGGTATCTGTTCCATCCCGCACGTGTTGTGGTCGAGAGTTACGTGGTAGGCAGTCTGTTTTCTCTCCACTACGACACGGCAGTTCTCATTGTACCAGCTCTTTTTGTCTTCCTCTCTCTTGCAATGCCGTCCCACAGTTTCCTTATACCGAGTCGCTGATCAATGCTCTCAGAGASCAAAAGGTGACAATCGAGTAAAAACTCGTTCGGCTGTCGGTTTATATATTCCAAAGTTTTAAAAAAATTAAAAATAAGTAAGAAAATATATTTTTATAATAATTACAATTCTTAGTTTCTTTAAATTATTTCTGCTACCTAATATTTTTTCGGCATTAATTCTAAATCATTTGAACTACTGGCATATACATATCTATTCATAGCTTATGCAATGACAAATTATTGTGTCAAATTGTTCTTACAAGAGTTATTATTAAATACAATAACAAACATCTTTTTGTTCACACCAATTCAACTCATTCCCAAAAAAAAAGTATATGAAAAGAAATTAACAAAGCATGAATTTGCATGTACCAACAACCATAAGAACGCWTTAACCGACAGCTGTATGTGCTCGCCACTGTAGCTGTCATTTTCAGTGCGAGCGGCAAAACACTTTCGCACACAGAGGCACACTCAATGCCAAATCGTGCTTTCGGCTAGGAACTTAAGTGTTCTATTGTTTGGCTTGTATGTATATTTTAAACATAAACATATATACAYGTATATGTATATAAGCAGTAGTACATATATATATAGTATGCATCGATTAGAATGCCCTTCGAAATATTTGAATGCAGTCATACACACACCTACATAAACACCATTTCCTTCATTCGGTTTTTGTAGGAGGAGCTCAGCAGACAGGGCTACACAAATATAAAAGCACTTTTTTCTCAAAATATTAACAATGCAAATGCATGTGTGTTAGTGGCATTGCACAAGTGACAGAAACAGATAAGAAAATTGTCGCTAATCCAAGCATGCAAATATGTGGMGCAAACACTTAGTGAACAGACTTATAATTTGTACGCTCATATGTAGATTTCAAGTTTCTTACGCAGTGCTTAGAGCTTTTTGTGAGCTTGRCATGTATTTTGTTGAAATTTATTGTTAAATTATTTGCATTAATAAAGTACTAAAGACATTTAATGCTAAAGAAAATAKTAAACTATAATGAAATGGCATATTTTGAGCGGCTATGTATAACTTAAGAATTCATGCACCGCTTTACATGCAWAGAATTCTCAACCGGTTTAAGATATGTTGAAGATACTTGTAAAAGTATAAAAATAGTGGAGTTATGCTGAAAATATGAGATTTTGCTAAGTTCACCAATATTGAAAGTATCAACCAAAAAAACAAAAAACTGAAATATTCGCATTTAAAAATAAAAATAATTTTTGGCCTCAAATATCATAAAAGTATATAGTGAGGTTTATATTTGGTTTGAAAAGTTTATCAATATTACAAAGAAATATTCTAAAAGTMTCGATTGACTTAAAAAAAAGCTCAAAAGATTCGCGTTTAAAAAGTAAAAATCACTTCAGGCCTCCTATATCATAAAATATGAGGTTATGTTGAAAGAAAAGAGTGTGGAAAGTTCACCAAAGTCAAAATTCTCGACTGGTTTATCAAAAGCTCAAATTATTCGCATTTATTGAATAATAAATAGTCAGTTTTGCATACAAACATCAAAAAAGTACAGAGRTAATAAGGTWAGGCTGAAGCGAACTCAAAGAATTTGTAAAGTTCACTAAACTTTCATTAATTGCACTCTCAATTACTGTTACAGAATATACTGTAGAGCACAAAAGCACATTTAACCCACTTACTTATCTACAAAAGTCTACTACGTCTCCTTTTGAAAAAAAAKTTGCACCACCCTAATGCAAGCTAAATGACAATCGCAATCAGCTACGTCGTTTCCTTAATCAACAACTCGCCACCTTGAAATTTCGAAATTACACTTAATTGGCAATCGATAAATTTGCGTAGTCGGGAGAACTGCGTATTCCCACTGACAACGCCAATCGTTGGTACACAGAAATAAAGAAATTTGTTAAAGTGTAGCGCGTGAAATTACACCCACAACAAAATATTTGAAAAATACAATAAAAGAAATATTTTGTATTGCGATGTTGCACAGGTAAAATAACGWAACTTTATTAAAAAAATAAAAGCCTCAAAATCAAAAGACTTTTTATTAAAAAGCTCTTAAAGYAGTAAGCCAAGCATTGACTCAAATCATAGATGGCCTATTTGAGTTTTTTAAAATTTAATAAAAAAAAACAACTTTCAATTAGTAAAAAATATTTTTATGGATATGAGCATAATGCCAAACAAAATTTATTAGGAAAATTATGAGAATTTGATAAAAAAAAAAGATTCAAGTACGTCAAGGAAATTGTTCATTTCCAAAATTTGTTATTTCCTAATGCGCCGAACAGGATATATGAGGATTGCCTTAAAGAAAAAAGCATCGTAGATCCTAAAAAGTATATTTAYACTGTATATACGAGTATAAGTTTTTATCCGTCTGACAGTATATACGCMAAATAGATCCGCACATTTTGAGATATTAATTTGAAATATCGCAAATATCTTTTTATMCTCAAGAAAATGCTCAGTTGTCGCAACTGCCGACACCATACTGACTGAATGACTGGAGCAAAGTTCTTATCGAAATATGGCACACACTTTTATCTGAGGTAACCCTWTAATCTCTGAAGTTCGGTAGTAAATTTTAATAACTTTTACTCGTTGTTGAATCGTATATCTCTCAATCAAATGGAAAACCTAACTGAAGAGTAATATCAAAAGAGAGCAAAAAAAATATCTCGTCGTTTGCTATCCATATCGGTCTACTTCTTTAATGCCCTATTGAGATTCCCAATTATATGTTGCCATACAAAGTGATCAATTTTTTTATTWTACAAGATATCTCCAAGAAATTTGGTAAAGAATATTTCTCATGATGATGCTACAATCTTCGAATAAATTCTGCAGATCGCTTCATTAAAGCAAAGAGCTGTCATATTAAATGAACTATCAAAATATAGTTCTTGTGTTGAAACATTTTTTTGTGAATTTTTTATTGTGATTAAAAAATCATCATAAATAAAAAAAAAATATGTATAAAAACATTATAATAAAAAAATTAAAAATTGAGTAGTAGAAATAAAAAAAATTTAAACTTTTTTCCACAATTTCCTCTGTTTATATTTATGATAACAAAACAAATTTTGAAAATAGATTTTGAATTCAATATTCTTAATGCATGCTTAATAATACAAATATGTGACCATCACTATCATGCCCACATAATGGAATTTATTGCGCCATTATAACCGCTAAAAATATATCAGCAACATGATAAAGTAGTATTTTAAATCTTTCTCTAGATTAGCTGACTTTTTTTCTTTCGTATACATATTGCGCAAATAGAATTGTTTTTTTGTTTAATTCATCGTTTTTAAATTATACTTTTCAAGTCATAAGCATAAATTTATATGCATTTAGAACAGTATCCAATCATATATTCAAACATTATAGAAACAAAAATATGCATTGTTGCAGTGAAAGCTCTTTAACATAACTCTTTTATAACTAAAAAATATATACTTTTGTCAGGAAAGTTTTTCTATAAAACTATATTGCTGTGAAAGCTCCATCATATCTTTGAATAGTGTATACTTTTGACGTAAAAGACCTTTCATACAGTAAATTAATTCGGAGCTTTGCTATGAAAGCTCTTTCTTTGTTTTTAAAAAAAATGTGAACGCTTTCATACATTAGACAAGTTCATAGCTTAGACATGAAATTCATACTATTGCTCTGATAAGCATTTTTATATTTTTGGGCGGTGTCCACTTTTCTTGTGAAGTTTTTCCTTCTGATATGAAAGCTCTTTCATTTCTTTAGATCAGTGAGTACTTCTCTACTGAAAGTATTTACCATACCACAAACTTTTCTATTCTAATATGATATGAAAGGCCTTTTATATATTAATTGAAATCATACTATTATTTTGAACACTTTTTCATACTTAAGATCGGTACGTACTTTTCTTCTGAAATCTCTTTCTTACCACAAACTAGTTTTCTCTTGTGATATAACAGCTCTTTTTTATATTAGTGGATATCTTTGATATATAAGCTCTTTCATATATTAATCGAATTCATACTATAACTCTGAAATTTTTTTCATACCGATCTAAAGGTACGTACTTTTCTTCTGAAAGCTCTTTCTTACCACAAACTAGTTTCTCTAAGGATACGAAAGCTTTTCTTTAACCTAGAAAATACCTCTGATATGAAAGCTCTTTTCGTTTTCGCTTTTGCATTSTCTTTAAATCGGTGCATACTTTTTTTGTGAAAGCTCTGATGTAAAAGCTCTTTCTTGTATTAGTTGAATTCACACTATTACGCTGATAGCTCTTTCATGATTTAGATCGGTGCATACTTTTCTTGTGAAAGCTCTGATATGAAAGYTCTTTCATACATTAAACTAGCATCTATCTTAGTTACTTCATTTAGCTAAATCTCCGTTTGCATTTCGTAAAATATAAATTTATTAAATTATGTTGCGCTTTAGCCTTAAAATTTTGTTTTTTGTTAAAAATGATATGATTTCTTAATTCAAATGTATTTTTTCTCTTTTTAATTTCGTTGTGCTGTT
>NW_017534542.1:22077-23906 GCF_001853355.1 Bactrocera latifrons | reverse complement strand
ATTGTATATAATTATGAAACTTTCTAATTTCACCTAACGTAACTAACTACTAAGAAAATTCAAAAACTCAAGCAAAGAATTATTGATTTCCATTAATTTTATTTATATTTTTGGTACTTTTTTTTTCTTTTCTTTGTACATACTTTTGCCTAATTTAAGCTTAACAAAATGCCTGTGTTAATTGTACTTACAAATTTTGATGATATATGYTTAGAACTTTAACAGCTTTGAAGCACAAAACACATAACCTTTTAGAATTGAGAAGAARGCTTTATTCATAACTCTCAGAAGTGGTTGAAATGTTTATAGAACACACACTTAGAGCTTTCGGGAGCAATTAATTATAAGCAAAGTCAACAAACATACTCTACAAAAAAGCTGCTTATAAAGTACAAGCTTCTAAGCACAGAGGAAAGCTTCTTAGCACAAAAAAAATATTCTACGGAAACGAGAAATGAATTAAAAATCAACCAAAAATCGAAATTTTAAGAAAAAGTTAGTATGTAAAATTAAGCATAAATACAATTTTTTTTAATAATTTGTAGGGTTTGAAATTTTTAAAATACTTCAGTGGCTGTAATGACCACTAAATTAATTGGCTATCCCGGTTGAACTTTGGAAAGCTCACTCAACTTTCTTAAAGATTTCTCTSAAAACAGCGTTTTCTAAAATTTCTGTACTTGTAAATGAAAAACAGAATTTAAAAGYTTTTCATAACTTTTGAAAATTTCTTTTATGTAAAGCTTTTCTTAACAAATCACAAGAGAAATAATTACAATGAAAAATAAATATGCAGAGTTATTTCTAAATAGCAAAATCTGAAACASTGACTGTATTTTCACAAAGAAAAACATAGTTTAGGGTTACGCCAAGATTCCAGAATCTGGAAAACTGACTTAGTATTCACAAAAACTTAAAATTTTTTAAAGCTTTTTCGAAAGCTTCTCCTGCAAAAAAAAACTTTTCTAATTTCTTCTCTAGTAAAATACAAAATCAGTTTTGAAAACTTATTTTATACAAAGCTGTTATTGAAAAAGCTTAATAGAAATAACTGCAATAAAACTGAAGTATGTAGGGATATTTCTAAATRGCAAAATTAAAAAACTAATTTAAATTTCCCAAAGGTTTAGACTTTTGTAAAAAATTTTTGAAATCTTCTTTAGAAATTGAAAATATACTTTATAAAAAGCTTCTTTTGAAACTCGAAGCTCAATAAGAAATAACAAATCAAGAGTATATAGGGTTGGTGCTTTAAAAAGCTTACCATGTAAAGCTTTTAATACCAAAATCGAAACTTTTTATAAAACCTTTAATCTTAAATGCTTGTGCTTCAAATATGAACTTAAAAAGTACAATTCCACAGTATGTAATTCCAAATATAAATATTGCAAACACCTTAAAGCATCTCAATACCGTTAAATAAGCTTAAAACTACGTTTAATCTTTATAGCTTGGCTATATAGCTTCTTATATATTTTTTGATAATTTTTTTCACTTCTTTTTTCAAATTAAAATGTTTTTTTGAATCAAAATATATTTGCTAAATTTTATTAAACAACACAATCTTCAATTCAGTGTCCTTAGAGTGTGTATTCAAACGCTTTATTTGTTCCCTCACAAAAACAAAAATTGAAAATTGCAATGGATTGATTTTATTTGCAAACCACAACTAATATGTGCTTTCTGCCAATGATATTCCTCTATTTGTCGCATACCAAACACACCCAAAAAATTTTTTTGAGAACTTTTCATTTTTCWTTTTCGATGTTTAATGTGTGTTGTAAGAATATTTGTATTGTGTTAGGTGTAAAATATTTTTGTAAATTTTA
>NW_017534542.1:20474-21902 GCF_001853355.1 Bactrocera latifrons | reverse complement strand
ACTAACCTCTAATCCTAACCATATTTAGGAATAAAAAAAAGTTTGAAAGACTTCGAATAATTTTTCCTGCTATCATTCTACTCAAAAGGAATTTCTAAAGCGATTACACTGATCCAAACAGCATTAAACCATACCTAACAGCGATTATTACGCAGAGGCGTAATTTTATAGGATGAAAATACAGTTAGCCTTTTGAAAGCATTACAGAAACTTCACTCAAAACTGGCTACAAAGGCTCTAATATTATAACTCCAAATTATAATAATTTCCTCTGAACCTCTGGATATCGCAATATATATGATCGTCASTAACAAACGACCCCCTCAATAACAGCTAATTTCAATAAATTTCCTTTTTCGTTGACCCACTCAACATGCTCCCTTTCCATAACGTTCCCCGTTGACGTTAGGTTAGGTTAATCTGGTAGGATAATGAGCCACGCATAGACCAGCTTTGGCCTTTTGCAATAGGTGAAGAAGCTCAGTTAATAGGTCTCGTTCGAATTCTCTTCGATACTCTTATCCACAGCAGACATACGAGGCATTATCCTCTGGAGTAACTGCGGTGTGAAACCGATCCATGGTTGGTCGAATTACCGAATCTGCTAAGCGATTCTATTGAGCGAATATTGGACGCAGCGCGCGATCCRCTATATTATTTGGGTAATAAATTTTAWCGGTTTAGACTAATTTCTAATAAAAGAACTGGATAGGAGGTGGGCAAGAAAGGGATGTAAAACTGCAGAAGTCATATGTAGAACAGAAATATACTACCTGCCTAGTGGTACTCGATGATAGCTTTCGTTCTATCCATATACTAAACTCAGCGGTAGTACTAGACATGAAGAAGGCCTGTGAAGTTCAACTGAATAATGGCGATACATAAAGCTACCATATCAGAGATAGACGGGTGGTATTGCTAGTCTTGTCGTCGCCAAAGATTAATTAAAGTTTTTAAGGAAAATTTTCGGCAACCAGCTCTATGAGAAACGCGACATAGTACTCTTGGGATCTATCAGGTAGCAAACCTGGTATGTCTATCTACAAAAAGCATAGTAGAGACGCGAAGTTCTCGAGATATAGCCAATTAGACTCAACTGTATTGAGTTCTTTTTATAAGTGTCACTTTTTATGTTAAGGAATATCAAAAACTCCAGACTTAGGATCCACGAAATCTTTAATTATTCTAAAAGCTTTGACAGCTAAGTGCACTCCTTTTCAGTACTGGCAAGATGAAAACGGGTTTTCTCAAATATCTTGATGCTTCCAACAGTATATTTAAAAAACGATTATATCTGTTTGATACACATACAAATAGGCTCAGTATGTTATTTTCACTCCTGCTCCTGAATTTAAGCAAGCTGTCCAAATCGTTAAATTCAAAGGTTCAAAATATTTTTACCGCCAAGAGCAGCAAATTTGAACAAAC
>NW_017534542.1:0-20130 GCF_001853355.1 Bactrocera latifrons | reverse complement strand
TCTCTCTCTCTCTCTCTCTTTCGTTCGCCGCCTTTACTTATTTCTGCTCCTTAAAATCAAAAAAACCCTAACAAAAAATTTTCTCTCAACAACACAAACATGTTTGCTCTTTTCTCTCTCTCYCTCTCTCATCTCGTTTTTGAAACAACCACCAACCAAACTTTTCTCGCTAACTCTCGCTACAACAACAACAACGAACAATCCAAACCAAAAAACAACTATATGCTATATCAACTGTCAATAAAATCCGACAACAACAACAACAAACAACAAACACAACAACAACAACTGTTACTACTACTATCATACCAAAAACGTTACAACAACAAATCGTTCATCACTCAAACAGGGCAATGCGGCGAACTCATCGGAGACTTCAATGGCCACACAACCAGGCGGCTCGGTCACATCGCGTGCCGCATCRGAGACACGCTCTGGACCGCCGGGATCGAGCAGCGGCGCTGGCGCAACAGGTAATAGCAGTGGAACTGCTGGTAGTACACACACCGGTGCAAAATTCCGTCATGGCCTATTGCAGCTTATGATACACACAATAGATCCGCTACATGATGGTGAGTTCATAACGTTTCCATTAGTGTTTTGCACTTCCTAACATCCTCCCGTCCAACCACCACCAAATACATGCGCACCCGCACACACACACACGCACACAAAACCACAAACAACCRCAAATACATCTCCCAAAAATTCTAACTAAAATTTCCAAATCCAAACACCACAACAAACCAAAGATATACCCCCACCTTTCCCACCCCGATAACATATAACAATAGCCTTTAATAATGAATAAGTTTCAAGCATATAATTAAATAAAATTAAAAAACAAATTATCGTAACCTGAAAATTCAAAAAAGTTATTGAAAATTTAGCAGCTTCAAAGTGCCTAATTTGAGTATAATGAAAAAAAAGAGCAAGAAAATTTGCAAAATTCCGTTTACGTTCTTTTGCCGTATTTAATAAAAATTAAATTTTTCAAAAAATTAATTTACAAAAAACCCAAAAAATAATTTAATCCAAATTACCGTTAACGCTTAGTTCGCATTATCACATATAGTAAATAAATAAAAACAAAAGAAATTATTGTTGCTTTTGAGTTAAAAAATCTTGATCCTTAAATTGCGTTTATTGTTGTTAGTGTTGCTTCAGTTTCAAAATTTTACTTGGCTGTTATTCATGCTGCCTGATTACTCATAAATATTACACAAAATTGTAAGATTTTTCAAAAAAATTTATGAAAATATTTTTTCCTTATTAGAAGCTTAGCTAAAACGCATAATTTGCCAAGTTTTTTTTTTTTTTTTTGTTGCAAGAAATTGGATTTTAAATATTCATGCATTGTAAGTTATGTTCAATAGCGAATTACAAATTGGTCTTGCTTCGGCGAGTATGCATAGTGTTTTCAGTTGCTAAAATATATACAGGGTGATAGTTAGTAAGAGAACGGTTTTAGTTTAGTTCAAAAAGCACCGAGATAAATATTAACGAAAAACCTTATTACTAAACTAAATTTTAAATTTGGTTTATTTCGATAATTTCCGCTAAATTATGATTATGAAATATCGATATTGTCGACAGTTTATCGATACACATAATTTCCAATAAAAATTTTAGAAACTCTTCTATGTAGCCAAATTTTAAGGGACATATCGATCATTTTAAATTGATATTATTTCGATATTTTTCGCTAAATTATGATTATGRAACATCGATATTTTCAATATCGRTATTGTTTATCGTTTATCGGTTAACGTCATTTCAAATAAAATTTTTTTAAAACTTTGCTGTTTAGCCAAATTTTAATGGACATATCGAGCATTAAGAAATATTGACGCATTTCAAGCATATCGATATATTAAGTATTGATATGTTTTTTCCATGCTTAACAGTGGTTTCGAAGGATCTTAGACATCTCATTTATGCTCTGATAATGTAGTATGTAAGTGTATTTATTCGCTCCGATAACTATCGAAGAATATCGTTATAATAAATATTGATATATTTCTTAACTTCCTATACTTAAACTAGATACGAATACAAATTACTGTGAACGGTTCATATACTTGTAGGCACTAATGCTCTGATAATCTAAAGACATATCGCAATTTTCTACTAATTAGTTAAATCACTCTAATTTAGTGTATACTTGTACCTTAAACTATATACCTTATAGAGAAGTTTACCGAACGCTATTGGCACATGTCCTCTAACCCAACTTTGGTGTCTCGGTTATGGTTATTTGAAACTTTTCTCCCAAAGGCCCAATTATTACGGGATTAAAGAATTATCTTTCGGCAATATAAGCATCTCGTGATCGAATTTCGACTTTGTTACACAGTAAAGATCTATCGATCTCGCTATTCCGATTTCGACATCATTTCAAAACATTTTGAGAGATCGGTAGAGTATTCGATCAAATATGGCTGCTCAATCTCTCTTTCTGTCCCACGTCAAACAAGTAATATAATATTATAGGACAGGCAATGTATTTCTTTAGAACCTTTTAACTGTCCTAAACCTGAAACAGTACCAGTTAAAAACTGTCTACATTTAATAACGTTAACTGAGTAGGCTAAAGAATATTTAAGATTCAAACTGGGTAAATTAAAATAAACAAATCGAGAATAAATTTCTGGAGATTGCTTAGGTTACATAAGGTTAAGACGTCGATCCCAACATTCATCTATTTTAGATGGCTTAGAACGCCCGTTCGTTGTGATACTCAAATACTYTTATATAACAAATCAAAAGTTATTATTAAAGCTTTATAAATCGGCAAAGCGCCTTGAACCTATCACAAATGTATTGAGACCTTCTGCGTTTTACTGAACTTGGTAACTCTATGCCTACCGCCACCTTAATAGCAGCCACTTCTACCTGAAAAACTCTGAAATGGTCCGGTAGCCCAAAGCTAAAATTGACGGAAATCCCCTTGCAGAAAAGTCCACCTCCAACCTCCCCTTTTGCCTTCGACTCTTCAGTGAAAAAACTCACTGCGCCTCTTCTTCAGCGACTTTTCCTCATAATCCTCGTCAATATGTGAGCAGAGAAAAAGCAGGCTCTAGTGGCCTCAAATTTTCATGAATACGGTTGATGAAGAGAGAATAACAACGTAGCTTATTCGGACCCCTTCATATAACCAGCTTCTCTAARCTTTAAGCACACTTCACAGCAATACATCTGTCGGTAGTGTCTACGGATGCTAATTTTGGTGTAGTTCGCAGACATCGCAGATGACAAAGGGAGCTACTCTTTTTACACRTCGAAGTTTCGTAGCAAGTGTATCTATTTTCGATCGGTCTTCATCAGATGAATACACCATAGAACATTATTGGCTTGACTACGGTTTCGCAGAGCTAAAACACCAACTTTGATGAGAGTCCGGATCTTTTTCCTATAGCTCCTATATAGCAATMTAAGGTAACCGATCCCTTTCTTATTCTCTTCCCGATATTTGGCCTCCAAAAAAGCTTTGTACCAAGGATAATCCCTTGGTATTTCATCTTGCCAACAGAATGAAGACTAAAGTCTATGAAARAGATCTTATGCATCACTGGTAAGGTAAGGAGATAGAGTTGATAGAGTTGGACCTGTTTATGTACTGTTAAAATTTTGCCAGCTTTATCGGAAGAAAGACGCGTAAATATTGATMAATGGATTAAATAAAATGTTTTTGAGGACAGTATTCTTATTCAACAGCAAAAATTAAATCACTYTTCTCCTTCGTCAGCTAAAAACATAACTTTTTGTTCAAAACGAAATTTTTGACRAATTTTTTGGCTCTTTGAKACTTCAAATAAACTCATCAAGAAACATCAAACTCAAATCAAAACTCAGCGGATCCTAACATACATACTCGCAAATAATTATTTGAYTTGTAAATATGTTTCTATAGCAACTAAGCAATAAACATAAATATTCATAATTATTTTGGTAGGCGMAACTGTAAAATTTAAACAACCGTTCTCTCTCTGTAGTTTCATTGTTTCGTTCTGACCCATTTGAAGTTGTCAATTCTAATTTACTATGCTTCTGATATAACTAAATCTCTAAAAATATATTCCAAAATTTTAATTACGAAAATTCTAAAACTAAATTCACAATTTTTAATTTAAAAATTCTAAAACCAAATTCAAAATTTTTAATTTAAAATATTCTGTAAAATATTTTCCAAACCTAAAAAAAACAAAATCATTGTAACATTATTTGAAAAAGGCTTCACAACGACATCTTAGTAAAAAATAAACACCCACACATCACCCTGTATAAAAAACCAGTGAGATTGTTGGTTTGTAAAGAGAAAATTTTACGTTCCGTTAAATCAGTTTGTGTAAAAAATTTGCAATTATGTGCGTTTATTTACAAATATACATATAAATATAAATATACTCATAATTTTTTGCATTTAGTTTGGTTTTTGTTTGTGTAATTACCAACAAAAAAATACAAATAATTAAAATTTTAACAAAAAGAACCACTTATTGAAAATTTAAATTGCTCAGCAAAAAAWCAAAAATTACAAAAACAAACAAATATTTACTCAATATGTGTAAAAAACGCTATTTTGTGTTGTTCAATGTCAGTTTGGAGTTGAATTTATTCAAATAATAAATTAGTTAATTAATAAAAAATTGTTGAAGCGAGTTGTTTCCAAAATTTCTTATACAACTTTTTGCTGCTTGCAATTTGTTGCTGCCACCAATTCGTTTTTTCTCATATRTATATAAATATATTTATTATAAATAACTTGCGTTCGTAAGTGAAATATTGATTTGATTAAAAAAATATTTACTATTCACAAATAAATTGGTTGGTTGTGTTATTGCATAGTGTTGCTTTACGGAATTGGTATTTAGCTGCGAGTTATTAATATATGTGTAATATATTCAAAGTAAATTAGTTTAGTGTGCAGTTTACTTAATAATAATATGTATTTCTATTTATTTTTGTTTTTAGTGTAAGCCATAAAAGTGTTTGTGAAAGCTTTAAGGCGCATGCAGTCGTATTAAAGTTTTGCAGCGAAAACCGAATTAAAGCATGAACTATTTGTACATACTTTGACTGTAAGCGCCAAAAGGTGTTACAACAAAAATTTAATAAAACGTTTAAGCTCTTAGAAAAGCACTTAATGAGCTTTTGTCACTTTATATGAATATTCCCACATGTTTTTGATTTTATAGACAGCAAACGCTAAAACTTGTTTACAGAATTTTCAGAACGAAAGCTTTATGCGGTTTTTGATCACATAGGAAAGCTCTTTAAAAGCTAGTGACAATTTATATGAAATATTCCTACATACCTTCAATAACAAACCTTTGTTTGTGAAGTTTTGGCAAGGAAAACTTTTTAAAAGCTCAAAAGCTCTATAGAGAAAATATTTGAAAGCTATGAATAAGATTTTGAGAAATACAAGAAAAAATATCACGCACATTCTCTGACGGCCTAAAAATATTTCGAAAGCTCCTAGGAAATATCAAATAAAAAGCTCTTGAAAATCTTTTGCGATTATATATAAAATATACTTMAATTATGCAATTAAGAATTCCAAAACCTAGTTACGAAAGCTGAAAGACACTTCGAAAGCTGTAATGGTAACAACAAAAAAGCACTTTAAAAGTTCTAAAGTATTTTGCATAAAAGTTTAAATTTTCCATAATTTCTGATTTTAGATTCACAACTTGACAAAAGCTTTATAACCACACAACGCAATTCGAATTTATTTGCTCACCATAGAGATTTCCATTTATAAAAAAAAAAATCGTTTATATTTCTATAATTTAAAAAGAGCGCCAATGTGGTAATTTTTATTGCATTTTCTACTTCCTTTGGCAATCTGCTGAGTTTGTATATCTTACTTCTCAGTTCTGTCCATTCAAGGCTTTGAGAAATAGACTTCAACTCCCAATCTTAGGCAGAATATATTACAGTCAACGAAAGTAATGATTTTAAAAATTAATTTTTTCAGTCTTATAACTTGTATATGTTATAAAAAAATTTTAAGTACAAAGCTAAAGCACATTCGGTGAAAGCTTCAATTAGTTATATTAAAAATGTGTAAAATAAAGTATGTATATATACATATATTTAGTACAAGCTTTCATCCTTAAATTCATCAAGTAAAAATTTCAATTGTATGGTTTAAACTTCAAGCTTTACTCTGCATTTTTAGGCGCTTAAACTGATAATAAACTCTGAATCCAGTATTAAAATATATTTTTTACAAATCTTTCGACCTTAAGGTCAGCCAGTGAAAGTTTAAATTAGTTCTATTTAAAAAKGCTTAAAAGAAAATAAGTTGGATTTTAATTAAAAAATCTATTTTGTACAAGCTTTCGACCCAAAGATCATCCAGTGATAGCATTAGTTGCTTCATTTAAACATCAAGTTTATATTATTTTTCAGTTAATTAATTTAAAAGTTTGAAAATTTATTTAGATCAAAGCTTTGACCTTAACGTTTATTCTGTGAAAGCTTCAAATAATTCTATTAAATAATGTTTAGCTAAAGTAAGCCCGTAACTTGGTATGACACTTTGTTTAGAACAAAACTTTCATCGAAAATTTCATCATATGAAAGCTTAAATAGTTTATTTACTTTAAACAATTTATGGTAACCTATAACATCTTTAGGCAGATACATACAGCTTCTGCAGACTAGATTAAACAAATGAAAGAAACTTTGAGCTCGTAGTAAAATTTCATAAACAGCTTTCCTATACCAACACCTCGGAGTAAGGTTTCAGTAGAAAAATAAAAATTTAACACAATTCGAGCGCTTAATAGCATTCAGCTAGCCACAATGCCAAAAATATTAGATGAAATTTATTAAAAATGTTTGTATTCGAAAGCTTTCACAAACGCTTTGATAAAAATAACTTTTACAAAAAACAGATTATATATTTTATAAATAATTTTTATATAACTTTAAAACCCTGAAAGTTTTTCGTACCTACTTGATAAAGTTTTTGGTTCCGATATACTATTTTTAAACAAAGCTTAAGGTTGACAACAAAACTTATACTACGAATGTGCTTAAGAAGCTTTTATACTTTATTCTCAACAATTCTACGCTTGAACTGCATATCACTTAATTTAGTGAGTATTACTTTTTGAGAAGACGCCTTTTCCACTCGCTTGGCATATCTGCATTTGAGCGAGTGCTAAAGTTTCATAGCATTTTGTTGCGCATATTCTCTTTTTACAACAGAGCGGGTCAGTAAAAAAGTTTCACATTTTATAGTTTATACAACCAATGCTGACACAAGTGCTTCGCTATGTCATAAATACGCTAGAGCGGAAGTTCAACTGGAATAGGAAATATACATAAACTTAATAAGTGTTGACGTTGCGTTAAAGTTTCAAAACAACTACTCAAGTAGTGGACCACAAAGTACGCTGCGAAATAATCGTAAACAAGAAAAATAATTTCTAGGTAAATTCTAAGTGATGATAAAAAATATATTTATAGTGATGGACATTCTTAAAAAAATATATTGATCAACTTTTCATTTAAAGAGCTTATAGTTTATTCCATATAGTTCATATCACATCTTTTCAAACCGGGACCAGAACTGACAACAAAAGAATAGAATTCTCTCGAAAAAATTCCCCATACACTTGCTATAAACATCTGATAGGATGGTCTTCAGAGCCTCCCGCGAATGACTTTAATGGTTTCAATGAACTCATGGCAGATTCACCGAAGAGGATTATTTTATTTAGAAAATAGAAAGACGTCACAAATATTCATATCTGGTCAATGCTGTGACTGAGCGATGACTTTCGTTTCGTGTCAAGCAACAAAGTTAGTTACAATCATACTAAAGGCCTCAAAATAGCCAAGTAGTATTCCTTGTTGACCCTTTAGCGCTGTGGAATAAATTCATGATGCTCCACACCACGACCATCAAAGAATAGGTTGAAATGGTAAATTTTCTTCTTCGTCAAAGTTTTTTTTTTCGCGTTAAAGGTCCGCTTTATCCCATTCTACTTTAAGTCGTTTTCGCGAAAGGTTCAGGGCTTTTGATACGACTCTAGCATTAACAAGCTCTATACCTAAAACATTAACCGAAATTCGTTAATCCGATCCACAAGTAATGTCGAGATTTTCTACTATCCCTCTGTTTCCAACACCACAATTTTCAAGCACTATTTATTTAACTTTTTGGATGTCAACTGGCAGGAGAGGGTAATGATGAGGGACTTATAGAGTTTGGTCTTTGATCTCAATTGCCAACTCAGTCCGAAGTAGTACATATTGGTAAGAGTTATTATGCATTGGGTTTCAAGGCTGATAATGTCGTTGTTGTTTATATTGGTTCCAGAATAGACGAAATCGCCTACGACTTCGAAGCTATAACTATCAACAGTGACATGGGGGCCAAGTCGCGAGAGTGACGATTGATGACAAGATATATGTCGTCTCCCCTAAATTCATTACCAGTCTGAAGAAAACAGAAAAAACGGCGCCGTTGTTGAGACCAATATTTTCTCTAGGAATATACACCAAAGGGAGTATCGTTGTTTAAACCTGACTTGRTATCGAACGCCTCTGAGAGGTTCTTCCCGCTCTTATCGGAGCTTTTTACCCAACTTTTAAGAACTTGAAATTAAGATAACTTACTTAGCTTTCCTGGCAAATACAAACTCTTGGCAAACCAAGAAATTCACGAATAAACGTAATATGTACCTATGTATCGTAAAAAATCTTTGCAACTATCCCAATCAGGACAAATTTATTTCATAATAATTAACTCACCAATTCTACCAAACAAAAAAAAAAGAATAAATAAATCAGTAAACAGCTTTGACTCCGCCTTCTAATTAGTGTAAGTAGCTTTTTCAGATGAAAAATTAAAGGTTGCATAAACAAGCTTAAAGGTCAGCAATTCAGTATGAGATCGAATATTTTTGCATAGCTCAAAGATGTAAAGTGAGTTGATATCCACTGGTAGAGTCAAAAGAAAACGAGAATATTAAGTAAATAACAACAAAATAAAAATAGCAAATGAAAACGGAATGTTAAGCGTATTGCGAGTTCTAAAAGAAAGATGGACAGTAAATTTTTCAAAGCGCAAACCAGTGAAGCAGCATTTATGTTAAATAACCTAGTTTTATTAAAGAATTGCAGAAAATTAAAATATATTTGTCAAAGTAATATTTTGTACTCAAAATTATTGAAAAATTATTTTTAGCAACGAAAATTGATTGAAAGCTGCTTCTTTGATAGCGGATCTGAATACAAAGTTTCGAAAACTCTCAAGAAAATATAGGAGAGTTTTTTAAAAGCTCTGCGGATTATGTATAAAATATATTCTATAACGATTCTAAGACTAGGATGTTACAGCGAATTTGATTATGTCTCAAAACCTTATAGAGAGAATATGGAAAAGCCCTTAAATCACTTTCAAATTTGTTTACAAAACATACTTAAATCTTTCAAAGATGAATAACAAAATATACTACTGAAACTTCCTCAGCAAAAGCTGACCATATAGGAAATCTCTTAAAAAGCTTTGAGAATTATTTATAAAGCACACTTTAATGTTTGAAATAAAACCCACAGAATATAATATTAAGTCCAAAAACTATCTTCAATAAGTATAAGGTTACATTTTCTGCACCCTGAAAAGTTTTCAAAAGCTTATATGTCAAAAATGCTTCTCTCAAGACATTGCGACCGTATAATCTGTGGTCTAGTAGGTTTATATAGATAGTACAAAAAAAAGCAAGAACAAAATCCGAACACCCTGAAATGTAGATTTATGAAGTCTCCAAAGCTTTTAATTGCTAGACAAGTGTAACTCGAATTTTAAAATTTCTACACAGCTAGCAAAAAAAGTCAAAATACCAAAAATGCCTAGATACTAAAATCGAAGCTTTTAAGATTTCAAATACACCTGAAATTTAATTAATCTTGATTCATCTTTTTTTTTATTTTTAACTTATTTTCGATAAACTCTCCAACAATTTATCCTTGAAAGCAGTTAATTAATTTTCTTCTGAAATTTTAAACTTTGTCTTTTAAGGTTACACAAGTACAAGAACTAGCAAAACGCAAATTGTGGTCACTCTAAATTTATATTTATAAAGTCTCCAAAGCTTTGATTACGAGTTCATTTTACATTTATATCCACTTTAAATATAAGCCATGTGGAATAAAACATTAAGAACATCTACACCATTCTCTACTTATTCTCAAAAAAGGCAAAATACAAGATATTAATTGTATTTGTATTTAGAATATAAATTTCTAAACAAGTCTCCAAACAAGACAGAGCGCCAAAAAATTCGATATCAAAATTTTTTTCACAACAGACCCTGGGTGGCAGTTAATTGTACTTTTATTAAAAAATATAAAACTCTACACAACTCTCCAAACAAGACAGAGCACCGAAAAATTCGAAATTAATTTTTTATGCAAAACAGACCCTGAGTGGGTGTTAATTGTACTTTTATTCAAAAGTTTAGATTTCTACATAACTCTCCAAAAAGTCAAATCTGTAAAAAAAAAAATTAAAATTGTTTCACTACAATCCCTGGATTTGCGTATACGCATAAGGTGCCCACAAAATTCGTTAATTAATCTTATATTTTCAGCTATCACTAGCAAAGAAATTGATGCTACCGTCAACTAATAGAAAATAATCCATTTCCAAGCAATAAAATAAATTCTTACAAATTGGTGTGTCTAGAATATCGTTGATGCACACTCACTGGTATGGTATATACTACATACATATATACATATATACAAATCTATATGCAAACACCAATTTCCAAATACTATTCGCTGATAGAGCGGTGTAATACTATTTGCAGCCAATCAATGGTAGTGAGCGATTTTTCTTGAGCTTTCGATTTCACTTATTTCCTTCTCTAATTTCCTACTCACTGAGAATGTGTGGAAAAACTTCAGCAACGCTGCCAAATTCAATCTGAACTAACACACTTCACTTCCTTCAAACGATTGCAATTTCAATTTCAATGAAAAATTTTCAGCAGAAAAATCAACGATTGCAGTAAGCGTGCCAAGCGAACACTATGTATGTATGTATGTGTGAGTGCAACAGAGAGCCTTCTACAAACCTTGCTGTCCACTGCAGTTCAACAATTTATTGGCAACAACTTTGTGTTTCATTACGCCACCTTGGCCAATCACTGAGCGATGAGCTAGTAGTATGGGCAGACTTATTTCCATTTTCATTTGCTTCCTGCGCTTAAACCGGCACACACAAACAAAAACAAGTGAATACATTGGAGTATATCAATATCTTATGCCACTCACGCGCTTTCACACTTGCTTCACTCTATTGCTGGATAATTGTACGAGCGTTTTCTTTATCTGCCTCTGGCATTTAGTTTATTTGAAAGCAGTTCTATTCACTTTTCCGTGTGTGTGTGAGTGTGTGCTTTAAGCTATATATTTCCACAGCTAGCAGTTGTGTTGGTCATTGATTGTCGGCAGTCGTGCAGCAATGCGCCTGCTAAGATTTTCCTTTAGCACTCCACAACAAGTGTTCTGAGGCTGTGGAGAGCAGCTGTTTCTGAAGGTTGACTCCATACTTTGCCCGCAAATAAATTTAAAAGTACAATCAAGTGTTTGAGAAATACATACATATGTACATACATATATGTCCATGTCTGTGACAGCAACGTTTAAATTGCAAAATTTACATTTGAAGTGTGCGGTTCTTGGCATTTTGTTAAACTTATTGTTGTTTATTTACTTTAAGTTAGGTGTAATCTTATTAAAATCTTAAATCGTGAGAATAGTGTGTTGTAACTCGTGCTCAAATAATTATAAAATTTCAAGAGAAAATTTTTTTTGAAAACTCTACAAAGTCTTCAAAAACTTTTCGATTATGTTTTCGTTACATAGTTTGATAATAAGTCTGCTGAATATAATTTCAAAGTTTAGGAAATTATAACTCTTGAAAGTCTCCAAAACATTTAATAGTACCTATAATGAGTTACACATACAAAATCTCGTGCTCAAATAATTTTTAAACATCAAATGAAAACTTTTTTTAAAAACTCTACAAAGTCTACAAAAATTTTTCGAACACAATTTTTAACATTTTAATTTTTAAACATCAAATGAAAACTCTTTTAAAAACTCTTCAAAGTCTTCAAAAATTGGTCGAACACATTTTATTGAAATTAGAAAATATTTATATAGCTTACAAATAAGTGTGCTGAAAATGTTTTCAAAGTACTATGTAATAGCTATAATGAGTAACACATATCATATATCATGCTCAAGTATTTATATAATAACCAAACTAGACCTGCTTAGATAACTCCACAAGGTCTCCAAGTTTGCAGTTTATACTCTATATTTTAAAGAAGAACATACTTTTCATTAAAATTGTAGTAGTTTCTCAAACTTACAAACTGACTTACCTGTATGTAGGCATACATACTCTTCCATTTTTTAACTCTTCAAAGTCTACGAGTACAATGTTTTGTCTTTATTGAATTTCACATAGAGCTAGAAAACAAAACTATTTATAATTCCTTAATATAGCGTTTTCTTTAAATTTTAAAAAGTCTCCAAAGTCTCCAAAAAATATGTCTTTACAAAATACTGTATGCATAACATTTTTAGTAACTTTAATCAACTTACAATTTTAGATATGTCAAATTTGTGTAATTTTCAACCAATATTCCTACAAATAAATATTAAAGGCTTTAAGACTTTAAAGCTAGTTTAACGTCTTCATTTCTTGTTACTAATCTGTTAATCGTTTTGTGTAACATAACAATTCTCCAACGCAGCCAAGCATGCACAGAAAATAGTACATTCTTGTTGAGTAAGCTAATAAGCTTAACTAAGTGTCCAGTCAAAGTATGTGAGGATATTTGTGTAGAAGAAAGGATGTAGCATGGAATTTATCCAACGCTTTGGCGACATGTCTGCAGTTGCACGTGTCTTGTTGGGCATAACATCTTGTTAGGTGCCGTACGTCAGCGACCATACCATGCACACACATTTAAATGTACACGTACAACGAAGGCTGCCGTACAAAGGTTGCGCCTGAACTTATGTTACGCTTGCTGAATAACTAAGAAATTCACAAGTAACTGAGCCTAAAAGCCTAACAGCAAAATGCAGTAATAATAGTACGGGTAGAGCAGAAGAAACTTCTTAACTGGTTTGGTTGAGTGAGCACTGGGACGTGAATTCATATTTTGTTTATCCACTTGTTAGGTAATTGTGACAGGCTGACGGCTCACAGTTGCCAATTGGTAAGTGTACAATGTACAGCTCTGAGTATTACATAACTTGACGATAGTTTGAGAAGTGTGAACTAGAGTGGGCCATTCATTGTTTACATGATAAAAAATTTAACGAGTTGGAGAAAAGCATCTAACTCTGCAAAACCTACAGTTTTAGCTTGTAAGCTCAGAACTTTTCGTTATAAATGTTGCTGGCAGACGAAAATCATGCTAGTTCAGATAAGTACATACATACATACTTATGTACATATTTCCATAAAGGCTTACTCATAATCTTAAAGCTTTATTAAATATACAACTTGATTCGTATAGTCAAAAAAAATTATGCAAAGTATTTCTCCAACTAAATGAAAAGTGGTTATGCCTTTTCCCGGTTTGCAAATATTTTATTAAAATTTCGTTGCAATGTATTGAGAACAATTTCAAAAAAATCCATAAGAAACAAATTTCGAAATCTCTCCAAAGTCTCCAAACGAAAAGCAGCAGTCTGAAATAACTTTTTGCACTTTAAAATAAACCTAGCAAATAAGTTTTACATACAAAAATATATAACTGCAACTCTACAAAGTCTCCAAACATAAATAGTAGTTTGAAACAACTTTTTGCAATTAAAAATAATTCTAGCAAACAAATTTTACAAATACAAATATATAACTGCAACTCTACAAAGTCTCCAAAATTTTTAAAGCGGAATTTTATTGTTTTATTTTAAATAAAACGTTAATTAGTTAATTTTTTGCACACAACATTTAATTTGTAACTCTCTAAAACTTGCAAATTAATGCTTTCGCAGAAAAAACAAGGGAAAATCATGGAAATTTTAAAATATTAATGAAAATTGTGAATATTAACACTTAAAGCTTAGTTCTTTGCACACAGCATTGCTGAAAATTAATTTCTTTAGGTCGGAGCAGTACTAAGAATTCCCTCACACAGGTGAACTAACATACATTTTTTGTAGCGGGCAAACAAAAGCTTTTGTGCGCTTTGATTAATGAGTTTCCTCAACGTTTAATTATTTTAACTGCTCACAACGTTCAGTTAACTTCACTAAAAGTGGAAATATAAACTCAGGTACATATTTTACTCGATATATTGCTCTTCATCGGTCATTCTTTCAACGCACAGCGTAATTTAAACTTTGTACCTGGAAAACTAATAAACCGTAACTAAGCAGAAACTTTGTATGTGTGCATAGATACATAAATTTTAAGTGTTGCGTCCCTTTCATAAATATATTTTCTGACAAATACCCGAAACAGGAAACAAATTTCGACACTTTGCAAGAATACGCATGAAATCCTTCCATCAACACTCACGCTACTTTGACCAGTATACGACCGTCCGAAAATGAAGTTCTTAAATCCCGAACGAAATTTGAGTTTACGTGCCCAACGAGGCGTGTAATACCCTTTTTTGCTGGCCAACACCAACACTTCGGCTATTAACTTTTTGCTGTCTGTAAATTTTTTACTGTTATTACACTGAAATTTTACCGCCACTGAGGTGAATGTACCCTTGAGGAGAAGCAGCAAAAAACCCCCCGTATATCAGTTACAGCAGTTTCAATGGATACTTTGGCCAAAGCTTTTGCAACAATTTATGTTGCTTTAAAATAACTTTTTGTTGTCACGAAGCGGAAATCATTCTCAATTTTGCGTTTATGACGTCAAAACGTCAATGTGCACATATTGTAGGCATGTGCTTGTGTAGAAATTGTGGTTCTGTGGCAAAAGGTTTAGTGCAAAAAGCGCAAGCAAACGTAAACACAATTCTCCCAAAGCCGCCATGAATATAGCCATATTACAAGTCTATTTTTAGGCGTAATGAAATTGCGTAGACTACCAGTGGTAGTGTGCGTAATTATAGAATCGCAAGCATTTGTGCGAGTTGTGTGTTTCAGTTCGCCTATTAGACAGGTGTTTTCTTTAATGTTGCTAAAAATAAATGTTAAGCGTCATTTGAAATTAATTTTAACTTTAAGCATTAAATACGTGTGTATAAAAATAACTGTAAAGCAAATTGATGTCGGTTAAATGTGAGATTTCACATTGTTACGACGAAAATAATGATTGTCATTCCCTGACATTTATTTATTTATAGCGATGCTTCGTATCCACGTGCAGAAAGTTTTTGAATTATATTTAATAAGGGGAAAAGAGCAAGTTTTTTTGTAAAACAACACAATTTTGTCTTCTGTTTCATGTGAATATTTGTGATTACTAATAATTATCAGAATCTACTGTTTTAGAAAAACTCTCCAAACTCTCCAAAATTTTACATAGCTACTTTATACATATGTATACCCTCAAGGAACCTTGCATCTTAATACTAACGGAAATCCAATGATTTATAAAAACTCTCCAAACTCTCCAAAATGATAGATAGCTACTATATATGTAGGCATTCAAGGAACTTTGCTTAACACAATATAAAGGCGACATAATTAGAGAACTCTTCAAAGTCTCCAAACATTTTTGAAACCTAACGTATAAAAATTGGCACATTATAAAAATTTCGTAAGTCGCGTGTGAGTCCGCTAGAAAAATTAAAAACCCTCCAAAGTCTACAAACTATAAATATTATACTTACAAATTGGCACATTATAAAGATTTCGAAGTCGCGTGTGAGTCCGCCAAAAAAATTACAAACCCTTCAAAGTCTAAAAACTATAAATATTATACTTACACTTTTCAAAAATACGTAAGTAACACTTTCTCTAAAAAAATATATTTAGACCACAATTATGACTATTTTCACAACATCTCTGCCAGTTCGTGAGAAAAATTTAGAACTCTACAAAAGCCTGAGGTAAACTTAAAGAAAATATGTTTTCAAAATATTAACAATAAACATTACATTATAAGTCAGCACTAACTAGTAAGGACTCTACAAATTATTCAAATTATTAATCAAGCGTAAGACTAAAAAAAATTAAATAATGATACTGGAATGGGAGCGGCGTGTTTTCATGGAAATACAACTCACTAAGTATATATCAWWTGTATGTATAATATATAGATAGGCAAGGTTTTGATATTACGTCTCTTCAAATTTAGTACTCCTTGAAAAGAGGTGAGATGTTTCTGGCTAGTGAGAATAGCGCTTAAAGGGTAGAATTATAATTATCATTGAACTTTAGCTATGCTGATAGGGTAGATATTTTGTGAGACCTTTCGAGTGCACTGCCTACGAATAGCCTTCAGTAGGTGACGTAAATAACCACGTCTAGAGTTATAACAACATTAATCAATATGTATGAGTCACAATCTTTTGAATTTCACTTATGGCTTTCACTTATAGTACATCCAAAGATCTTGGTAGTCGTCAATTGTTAAAGCTGTCTGTGGAAAGGGTTCTTCAAGATAGGTTTTTGAACTCTTGATCTAGAAGTCCTAGAACCACACATGCGACAAAATCCTTGACAGACGAAAATTACTAAAATCACCACGAAGCATATCGATCCAAGCAAAATCTTCATGACTTCCGTTGCTGGAATAAAAACCGTAACCTAAATTTATGTGTCTTCATAGTTAATGTTGAATGGAAATTATGAGAGCAACCTCTTCGATTTGCATTATTATTCTTTATGATAGCTTTAACCTCGGCTATGAAAGGTTTAAAATATTTGTATACCCTAACCTATAATAACTGTAATAAATTTGCCACAAAGTTTCTAAAACCAAAAAGGAAACATTGGTGACGAGCAAATTCGATTTAGTCATCTCCGTCTGTCTGTCCGTCAGTCCATCTRTATATACGCGAACTAATCATTCAGTTTTGACAGCAATCTGAATTTTGTGCAAATCCTTTTCTCTCCAAGAAATTTGGAGAACCGCCTATATTCGATTATGTTACATTGACCCATGACATATAACTGTCTTACAAACTAAACGAACAGAATCAAATTCTTGTAAGGAATATTTGGTATTTTTGAAAAGTATTACAGCTTCGTTAACATTTTTTCTTGATTTTTAATTGACTTTGAAATCTAACCAGTGCCTGAAGGACTATGAGACCTCAGCACAGTTTTAATTACCAATAAGTAAATTCAACTCAAATCTTTTCACTCAATTCCCAACTATTAATACCAACTATATATGATATACATTGTGACAAAAAGTGCCAAAATTTTAAATAAATTATTCATCAATATTTATTTTTTCGCCTTCACTCCCAACAGTTGTTTTTGTTTTGTTTCTTYGRTCGACTGAAATCGGGTTCCTTTCMGATGATTGTTGAMSTGTTTGCATGTCAAACTCATGTGTCATCGGTAGTARTAATACTCTCCATGAATGTGGGATCGGAACTCACACTATCAATGTCCGAAGAGACCTGTTTATGGTACTCTTTTTGAGAAAAAATCAGATTCATCAAGATGTTCAAAAACGCGTTTCATACCCAAAATATCCACCAAAATCATTCGAATGTCGAGCTCTCTTGTCATCACTCTAACACTTGCCTGATGATTTTCAAACACCATATCCCTCACTTTTATAATATTTTCATCAGTTGAAGAGGTCGAAGGTCGTCCACAACGCGGCATGTCGTCAACGATCTCTCGGCCATCTTTGAAAGCTTTGCATCACTCGCAGTCTTGTGTTTTTAATAAAGCTGGAATTTCAATTCCTCGCGTTAATTTTTACCAAACCAAAGCTTTCTACTTTGTATTCTACCGAATATCAAGCCGGAGTTTATAATACTATTAGGCCTAAAAATTTTTCAATAAGACGAAATATGTGAATAAATAGATATCTCTTCGTATCAGCTGAAAAAAAAAATTTACTTAGTTGTTAAGGATTTGAAAACACGTTTAAGAATTTCTAACATTTCCAATACAAATAAGTACTTCAAAAATACTCAAAATTATCACCCTCTACCCACACTCCTTTCAATCAGCATAAAATATGTTTCATTTGAGGAAATATATGTGTAATATACCATCAATAACCTTTAGCGGTAGAAACCCACGTCATAACAAAACCCAGTTAAACGAGCTTAAAGCAACAACAACAAATATATTTTGCAGTGAAATCTCTCACATTACAACTCGGTAGCCACAACTCAACCAACACGCCAGGAACAATAAATTTTTCAACTGTCATTTTAGAGTGCAACAGCTGACATGTGCGCCTGAGACGAGTTCAACAATGTCCAAAAATAAAATTAAAAGAAAAAATTTACAACCAAAACAACAACTGTAATGGTGTAAGTGAAATTTACAACAGTAAACGGTGTGTGGGTGGGAGAGTAAATGAAATGCTGTAAAGTCACTGCCTCAAGCGAGCAAGTACATACACACATGTGCACCTGTATAAGTATTGGTATGCACAAAAGTATGTATATTGGTATACACATGTGTATGTAGTTGTGTGCAGCAGTAAGCGTATGCTGTATATCGAAAGATATATGCCTGCTGATATGCGCCTTTGGTAATTATTTATGTAGGAGCAACGGGTGTTTACATTAAAACGCTTGTGGCGATTGTAACGGAAATTCCCATATGTTACATTCATCACTCATTAGAACGTCAAGTACACCGGTGGCAAAGTAACACGTCACTCTCGGCTTGGTTGGCTGCTGTTCGCCGCTGGAGAGTAACGTTTTTGCTTCTTTGTTATACATTTCGTAGCTGTTGTTATTTTTGTTGTGAGTGACGACAACTGGTCAATGACTGGGGTACAGGATGTCAGCTCTCCCAATATTACAGTGGCAAAGTGAGGCTACTCATATAGTGCTTATGTATGTAGTTGTGTGTACAATACACCCCCCTAAACTTATGCTCTAGACGGATAGTATCTTTTTTCCGGTAGGTCCTTATTGTTGTTTTGTTTTTTGGATACCTTTTAAGCTTGCTTATTTTTAAGAAGCTTAATTTGTTAACACGCCTGATCAGAAATAGACCTATTATAACGAATTGGGGTGCCAATTTTAGCAAAATGAATGGAAAGGTCAGCTAATACAAACAGACATAGTTAAGCCTTTCAGTTCTTACAACGTGATCAAACTTCTGCCTCAAATGGTAAAGTCTGCAGAATATAAAAAAATCGGAAATCTTATGTGAATGACTGCCGCATAAATAGTTGAAAGTGATCTCAAATCATACTAGATAGTGTACGGAATATACCAACATGAATGAAGAAAACCTACATATATATTGAATTGAGTCTTCTGACATTCTGACCTTTACATATCACAGCACACTCCAAAAACTGGGAACTTCAAAACTTATTCTAACAATCTAGCATTCATTCTCAACACGAAAAAGTGTATTAAAAGATTGAATGAAAGTCCCAGTCATGAACCACTTGCCCTAATAAGAAAATACAAAGAAAAAGCTGTGTCATGGACTAAATCGGTTTCACCACAGAACACCAAAAAAATCTAAAATATAGTAAAATCTCAGCAAACAGCTTGTACGAATGTTAAATCTCTTGCTGTAAGTGAGTAGCTTAGGAGGTTGTGAAAGTCAAGTCGGCTACAATTTTAACTACTCTCAAATACTACAATTATAGGTCTAAAAATAAATAACTCATATTAACACTAAATCGGCTTCAATGTTAAAGTAAAGGAAATGATAATAGAAGGCCTCCTCCTTATTTGCGAAAAACTCGAACAGAAACTTTTCCCAAGCCTCTTTTGAGTTCAACTTTACATCATCGTTCGCCATGAACAGGAACAGGTGGTAATCACTTGGCGGTATGTCCTTGCTATATGGTGGATAAAACCTCCCWTCCGAGCTCCCKTAGCTTCTGACGAGTCTTCAACAAAGTGTGTGGTCTGGCGTTGCCCTGGTGGAACACTACACCCTTCCTGTTGGCCAATTCTGGACGCTTCTGGTCGATCGCCTACTTCAAGCGTTCCAGTTTTT
>NW_017534541.1:31698-46650 GCF_001853355.1 Bactrocera latifrons | reverse complement strand
CAACATATTGCTCGGTTTTTACAGCAGAAGCTGCAGCAATTTACGAAGCGGTTCTATTCGCCTCATCAACAGAAGACAAACATATAATATGTAGCGATAGTAAATCAACCATTGATGCACTTCAAAACTCAGCAAATAATTCATGGCTAATACAGAATATACGCGACAAACTCTTCCATCATGAAAACAGCATRAAAATAATGTGGGTACCAGGGCATGCTGGTATAAAAGGCAATGAGACAGCAGATAGAGAGCCGTTGATGTTCTTTCCCCACTTTACTACTAAAGACATCAAAGAACATATAAAAAAAAATACTGCCAYCATATCCATCTCCGAGATTGGACTAGCTACCAACATCACTACAGAGATCAAAACCCAACAGGTGTAAAACCTATCTACCCATCGGACTGCTCATGCCACAACATCAAGACSTTCACTCGTCTTAGAATAGGCCACACTACAAGAACTCACAGCTATATTCTTAACGGTACCGATCAACCAAGCTGTCACCATTGCAACGCTCCCACCCAATCAGTCATTCACCTTATCGACGAATGTCCTGCACTGCATTTACTAAGGCAATCAACCTTTGGGAATAAGAGACCTTCCGACCTTCTCAAAACAACAAACAGCGATAACATCAGTGCCATTAATAAATTTCTTAAACTGTGTAACATCAAAGACATATAAYACCACATACAACYAAATAACCTTACTAAATATTTTCTTTTCACCATAATTTTAGTATTAAGAGCCGAAGGCCTGGCAGCCAGTGCTGATTCTTACAAGTGGATTAATTATTTATAATTAGTTGTCGTTTAAATAAATAAATAAATAAATATAGAACTTCCTTGTTTCCATCCATCCATAACATGACATGTTCCGAAAACGTCGGTAGAGCTGATACAAGTAGGTGCGTATACTTTTTACCCACTCTATAGTAAAAGGATACATTTCCGTACTAGGTATATATGTCTGGTTAGCTAGGTGAATGCGATGGGTCTGGCATCTGGCTTTAATTTGGTGTTTATCTAGATGACGTTGAAGTTCTTTACCGATATATGTGAGCGTGGCTCCGGTGTCCACCAGAGCTTCYATCTGCATGCCTGCGACAGTAATGGGCAAATAATAACGGCCATCGTGTTTCCCTTCTGGGTACGGAATCGTTGCTTTGAGTGCTATTGTACTGGGTTTGGACGGAGTAGCTCGCACTGTCGCATGTGTAGGACAATTGCAGTCTCGAGACATGATTCCGTCGCGTCCACAGCGAAAGCAAAATATTCGCTGCTGGTTGCGACATTGGTGCCCTCGGTGTCCCGGCTGCTTACATCGCCAACAAACTTTCTCGCGGCAATACTTCGTACTTACCGTCGTCAAACATTGATTGGTGTTTCTTGCTTGCCTGGCCTTCTCGCTTCTTAACAATTCGAATTCTTCGGTTAACTCGAGTAGTTCGTCTACGCTGCTGAAGTCGCTTCGTCGGGCGTATAAGCGATATTCCACCTGTTGACGCCGCCACCGCCCAATTTCTTTTGCCACGTCTGTATCGGCAGAACAATATTTCCTTTTCCTATTTTTCGAACTTTTTTCGGAGTTTTAATTCGCGCGCAACAAAACAATAACTAAAAAGAGAGCGCGCAACTCTATCTCCTTTTGCGAACGCTTAGCGATACAGACGTGGTAAGTGTTGTTCCAAATTTATATAATTAAATATTTTTATTATATGAAACTTTTTGTTTTTCTTTAATATTCTGCAGCACAGGCCGAGCAGCAAAAGGCAAGCAGCAAAGGCAAAGCAGCACAGGCCAAACAGCAAAGGGAGATCAGCAAAGGAAAWGCAACACAGGCCAAGCAACCAAGGAAGAGCAGCAGCCATCCCAGAAGGACATCAACAAACATAATAGTGTAGTGTTAAATTTGAAAATAACCCCGTAAACAAAGTGAAAGTGATTAGTTGATAAATCAAATAAGTGCTTGTGAATTTTTATCTGTATTGTATTTGGATTTAAATAAAGCAATTAGGCACAAATCAATTTTGTTTGTGTACATATCCGAAGACTAGGCGTGYAAGTGCATTGGGACGATTACCCAGCAAGCACATACAAATTAAAAAAAAAATATATACTTTGAGAAAATACTTTACTCAATTTATTAATTTTTTTCTTTCGAAAATTCACGCTTCATAAAGAAACAACGTACTGCCTATCATCAACTAAATTTTTAGTTTGTCCGTGAGTGCTTCTGCAACTTTTGAACAACATATTTGCAAATATTCAAATTTTAATTTCCAAGTTTTAGATCCGATTTTGTGCAACATTTTTGCAGTTCCGGTTCAATTTTCAAAACAATGGAATCCATCAGAGCATTTATCGCAGCTGCAGACACTCTACTGGAGCTGAACTGAGATCTCTGTGGGCAGAGGTAAAGTCAGAATACAAGTTGTGTTTGCCAAAAGTGGATTCCCATTGGCTTGGAATAATTTGTTGTGTAGGTATGAAAACAAGCGATTGCTTGTCAACACACAATTAAATTTGTTTTAATTTAATTTGAGACCGAACTCAGAAATTTACAGCGGGAAATAAATAGCTGCATTTCAGCTTTACAAATACATGGCATCAATGTAGATAGCTGGGATGCCATATTTACGTATTTGTGTTCTATCCGACTAACGGACTATACACTGTCGCTTTGGGAACAAGCTCTGGATTCGGATTCAGATGCCAAAATGGGTTGAGTTAGACAAGTTTCTAACCAAACGGATTAAAACGCTTGAGAGAGTATCAAACCTCAAAAACGAGTTGAGTACTCAACCCAATATTAAGTCGGCTGATGGTGAAGATCGGATACCAACCTTGCAGTCAAGGATGGGATCTAATCACATCAATTCCCATCACGCTAGGAAAAACAATATTAAATGTAAACTGTGCTCATCTCAATCACACATTTTGTCAGAGATTCATTGAGATGCAGCCTAACGCATGGTTAAATGCTGTCAGAAAAATTCACGTCTGCCTAAACTGTTTATCAGACTCACATGAAGTTAAAAATTGTAAAAGTATATTTAATTGTTCCAAATGTAAACAGAGACATCACTCTATGATGCGTCGGGATCAGAGTGAGGGAATAGCTCAGGTATCCGACAGCACACACATTGCTGAGATTTCTACTAAATCTCATGTGGCCTCTATTAAGGCCAATATTTCAAATGTGTCTACCAGTAGAAGCATGCTCTTAGGTACAGCCATGGTGACCATATGTTACAACGAGAGCACCTTCACTGTCAGAGCCCTGATTGATTCGGGATCTGAAGCCACCTTCGTAAGCAATAGTTTGCAAAAACGCTTACATCTGGCATAATGAATAATAACGTATCAGGACGAGTTCAATCGGTATGCTCCATTACAATTGGCTCGCCCCGCAACAAAAGTTTAAGACTAGAAGCGATGCGTTTTTACTGCCAAAATTGACTGGACTGCTTCCATCCAGGTCAATTAACTCTTCTATTTTAAAAAGCTTACCTAATATCCCCTTCGCGGATAGTAATTTCTATACGAGTCAAATGGATGACTTGTTGATTGGAGCGCATCTTTACCCGAAAATCATTCTAAATGGGGTAAAATCGAAAATCTTCGGATCCCTCGTTGCACAACGTACAGTGTTCGGTTGGATTTTAACAGGTTTCGTTACCTCCGAAGAATCGAAGATAAATGGTAATGTCAACGGACAAAATTCAGCAATAGCTAAACAACAAACACAAAACAATCTTTGTAGTAAAATTAATACTAATTCTTTATTTACATAACAGAAACAACAATCGCCCCATAAACAGACTATGCTGCAACAGCAGTCGAAAAGACATCACCCACAATTATCACCACATCATCCAACAAGGCCCCAACAACAAATGCATCAACCATGTCAACAGCAGCACCAACACCAGTTGCTCGCAAACAGCGATTCAGTCACAGTGGCAGACACAACCGCAGCAACAGCCATTATCACAAGAGCATCAACAACAACAACGGCAGCAGTCAACGCAGAGTGAAGCACAGCTGCCGATAACGCAGTCGTCTATGTTTCCAGCGCACATTTCGTCACCCATGGCGTCCAGCCCAACGGTGACAGCGCAACAACAGCAACTTCAGCATCAATCGCTACAAATCCAGCAAAAGCAGCTGCCCCATCATTTGGCTAACATTCTGAACGAAACAGCCAACTCGAACGGCTCTTCCACATTAGCCGTGGTGGCTAACAACAGCAGCAGCAACAGTTCGACCAACAGAATTGCCAACAATCAGCCCACCTCAGTACAAGACGGTAACACGCAAAGCTCTGACCAACGATACTCTCCCGCATACCACACGCCCAAGATCGAGCCAGACTCGAGTCGTCTCGCCGACTTCGGCGTGCTGGTAACTTCCTTTCGTATTGGCGGCATTTCAACGATCGACTGAGACTCGATTCGTCTCAGCGACATTGTCCGGACCGAGCGGAACTCCATTCGTTCCGCCGGCCACCCCATCGGAAGCGAAGGCGTGGACGAGACACTCGTCGTCAAGCCGATGCACGCCGTATCATCAAGGACAGGCACGCAGCACAACCTTGGCAACAAAGAATGGCGGTATCACCAACCGCCTTAATAAGTGTTCGAACTGCGACGAGGTTCGTAACAGTGCGGGCCATGATTAGACCAGTCAGTCCAGCCACTGTTATCCTCGCCTCCACGATTGCACGATTGTGACTGCGTACACATGTACGTGGAGACAGCCGAGTGTGCGACCTAATGGACAACCAGGGTGGAGAAGCAGAAATTTCCGTGAATGCCCAAATACAACGTCGCCCTATGCCAGTAAGGTCTCTGGAAGACCATTTATTTGAACAATTCCGCAACCTAAGACTGGCAGATAACGAATTCCACAGGGCAGCGCCAGTCGAAGTAATCTTGGGAGCGGACGTTTACTCCCGACTCATGTTATCCGGGTTACAACCAGCAGCAATGGGCCAACTCATCGCCCAAAATACGACACTGGGATACATAATATCCGGTGTCGTATAATATCGGTACCATCAAGTGCACTGGCTGCCAACGCCTCGCCCAGGATCGAGTTAGACTCGAGTCGTCTCGCCGACCTCGGGAGGTGGTGACTTCTATGCAAATTGTCGGCATGGCAATGACCAACTGAGACTCGATTCATCTCAGCGCCATTACCCGGGCCGAACCAGACTCCATTCGTCTCCTCGGCCACCCCATCTGCAAAAAAGGCGTGGAAGAGGAAATGCAGGAGCCAGTTAGTTAAGTTAGTTTTAAGTTATCTATTGTAAACTGCATTTGCAGTAATAATGCATGGCGGGGAGAATGTTGACGCCGCCCCCGCCCAATTTCTTTTGCCACGTCTGTATCGGCAGAACAATATTTTCTTTTCCTCTTTTTCGAACTTTTTTCGAAGTTTTAATTCACGCACAACTAAACAATAACTAAAAAAGTTGCGCGCTCTCTCCTTTTGCGACCACTTAGCGATACAGACGTGGTAAGTGTTGTTCCAAATTTTTATGATTAAATGTTTTTATTATATGAAACTTTTTGTTTTTATTTAATACTCTTTGGAATTATTTGCGGCGTCCGTTCCCTTACGGCCAACCAAATCTACGGAACGAGCGCGCACCGTGCGCCACCACCCGAATTATCCCCACCCTTAGACCGCCATATATACGATCGGTGTGATCTTCCTCGCGAAGTTTCGGGTGCTGGCGAATAAGCGTTTAGATGGCCACCACATAGTCTTTTGCTWTCTCTCTGGGTAATTGCTTGAGCTGATGGATGGTTTCTTCCAGATGTGCGAGGTGTCGTTTCGGTAAAAAAAACAAAAAAAAACCGTTCGGCCTCCTAACGAAAGTCAACCCACGTGTTTATGACATTGCGTTTTATACGAAACCATTGCAGCGCTTTATCTTGCAAAATTTCCGGCATAGCAGCAAGAAGCTGGTTATTTGCTATAGAGTAGCATTCGCTTAGTTCTTCGCATTGCTCTAGAAAGTCGTGTAAATTTTCGCGACCGCTGTAGCGTATGTTGCATCGCCGCTGGGAGTTTATAACCTCCGAATCTGGCAATTTTGCAGCCGATGTGATGTCATCACGTGTTGCTATTGCTTTGCTCGGGATTCTTAACGTGGTGGTTGAAACAAGTATGGTGGCATTACCTTCCTCTTTCATTTCCCTTTCTAAAGCTTTATCTAGGTTCTCCGTGGATTTATTGTGGCGCTTTGCGCGGATGCAGGCGCTCAGCTCGCTACGGAGATCTGCTGCGGTGCGCCCTTCGACAGCGATGTGGTGTCGTCTGCACTCGGTGACTAATCTTCCTTTTTTAGCCAATAAATCCAACCAGTCGTGTCTGCCTCAAGCGTTAGAGCCATGCGCTGAAATACTGCGATGCTTATGATTGCGTAGGGGGTGTGGCGAACCTGATTCATGAGCGTTGGAGACCGTTTCATGTTTTTCACTGTCACTCACAAAGTCAGGTCCCTGCTCGGGCGCCATTTGTAATGGGGTTTCGTCCATAGCTGAGGTATGCTCAGCCGCTCCAGGGTATGCCGTGGAACCCACGAACCCTTAGCAAAGAATATTTACTTTTTGTAATAGATGTATCTACACCCCTTATGTGGACAGCCAGACCAGCTTATATTTATATGGCGAGTCAGGTGGAATCGATTGGATTTGGTGTGCCAGGCTTTGGTTCTTGTCGAAGTCGGCATGGTAATTACGGTAAGATGGTGGTCCTTCTATATTCTGGTGAGGAGTAGTCACTCCCAGACACGGTGTTGACTGTACCGTGCAGTACAGTTTTCTATGGATCCCCTGCGAAGGAGAAATTATAAAAAATATTAATATGTCAACCGAACGCGTTGACCTACGGTTAGCAACTCTAAACTGTGTCTTTTCTCTTCTGTACTTACATGCGCGTCCCCTGTTAATCGCGCTAGTTTGGTAACGGTACACTATTAGGCATCGCAGATACATTAGCGGTGCACTAGTGTGCAGGCTGCGGTAGTGACGCTATTCGAGGCAGCGCAGCTGTGACTGATATATTAACGGTGCACTGGTGTGCAAGCTGCGGTAGTGACATTGCTCGAGGCAGCGCAGCTGTGATATCGCTGTATCGCAAAGCAACTGAGACTATGGTCGAGCCATTGCGCGCACTGATATCCCACCGAGTTGGTGTGATATCGTTTCGACGCAACGCCTGCGAAAACTAAGACATCGATTAAGTTATAAGGCAGAGTCATTGCGAGCACTGGTATTACACCGATTTGTTGTAATACCTTTTCAACGCAATGCTTGCGAATCCTGGAAGAAATGACCACCTTCGGTGTGAAGTGCTTGCTTTGGTCAATGCAGTGAGGTGAAGTTTAGCAAGTGTAAGATATTTCTAGTATGGTGGAAAGCCCTATGTTGAGTTATGGTACGGATAAATGTTGTACAGTGTTGGAGTAAATTACTGTAAGGTGGTAAAAGCCACGTTAGAATCTTTTAGGGTGACTATACCACGTGGCATACCTTTCGGGATATGTTACCAGCCATACCCCAAGGATAAGTTATGTTGAAAGACTCTTTCACCTTACTCAGAAGACCCGAGGAGAAGCAAGAGAAGTTCTTCAAATTCACCCCCAACAAATGATGGGGGTGAACATTTCTGGACAAATTTATTCGACCAACACGAAAATAAGAGATTGCAGGTAAACACACAATTAAAGACCCTTTTTTAACCTACCCAAAGTGACTCAAGAAACAGGTTGTGCTATAAAAAGTTTACAACGTTCGGTTAATAACGTTTTAACCAATTTAAACAACATTGGGACTGACGCGAATAGCTGGGATCCGATATTGATATATCTTTGTAGTTCAAAACTACCAAACAAACTCTTGAAAGTTTTGAATATTCTAGGGATAATTTCGATATACTGAAGTGGTCAAATTCCACATTACCAACCCAAAACACAAATACAAATCGGCAAGCCTAGACTACAATATACAGTCCACTAACACAACAACCCAAGACCCACCCAACCCAAGTAGGAAGCAAGTAATCGGGTCCTGCAATGGCTCAAGTAGAACATAATGACCACCGATATACCGCGAGAGCTCTTATTGATTCGGGATCAGAAGCCACATTTATATCTCAAAGACTTCAAAGATGTTTGGATATACCTACCCCCTCTGTATCGGCCCAAGTGACCGAACTAAACAATGCAGTTTCAGCAACATCGACGACTATTTTTAAAATCACGTTTTGCCCACCCTTAATCACAAATTATAAGCTATCAGCACAGACATTTATACTAAATAGCCTAATTGATAATTTGCCCTCATACCCTATAGATCCAAAGCAGTGCCTTAGAAATCTTGGATTCACTTTCCAATTCCACAAACCCAGACAAATAGGACCAAGGTCTGGTTTTTCCGATCACAAATTGGTGATTCTTCCAATTCGTTTTTAATGCGGATATTAAAAAAATTTACTGGCAAATACTCGTAGACCCTAATCATCCTCGGTTCCAAAGGATCCTATTTAGGAAGTGTCCGGAAGACACAATAGAGACTATGAATTGCAAACAGTCACGTTCGGCATAAATTGTGCACCGTATCTAGTGATCCGTACCCGCATGAAGCTAACCGATGATCTATAAGAAGCCCACCAATTAGCAGCCAAAATACTTCGCCCGGAAATGTATGTAGACGATGTCTTAGCTGGAACTCATGACCTAACTACGACAAAGTCAGCACGCGATGAACTCATTTCAGCTCTGAAGTCCCCAGGATTCGCTCTGCGAAAGTGGACCTCCAATCACCCACACATTCCGAAAGGACTTCCACGGGATTATCTCTTAGAAACGGAGTCACTCAACCTTTCGCAACCCGAAAACACAAAAACCCTAAGAATTTAATGGAACTACAAAAAGAATTAATTTTTCTCCTTGTCAACCCAATGGAGAAAAAATCCAGCCGGTTGGCTTAGTCCAAAAATAATCACGACAAAAATAATAATGCAACAAATATGGCTAGATAAATCTGACTGGGATGAAGGACTAAAGCTCCTCACATTTCATGGATGGAACAGTTTCGTAAAGGATTATGAAAACATAARCAATATTGAAATACCCAGATGGAAGCGTTTTAACCCAACAGGCACCATTGAATCAAATGATGTTTCAGAAAAAGCATATGCTGCGACACTTTACGTAAGGGTTTTAGTTGGACATAAAATATGGACAACTCAATTATTGTCAAAAACAAGAGTTGCTCCCATTAAAACCGTATCCGTACCCAGATTGAAACTCTTGTTAACTCTACACTATCCCAACTACACCTAACCCAATAGAAAAATTATTTTTGGAGTAACTCCACCATAGTTCTTGCTTGGTTAAACAAATCACCATGTTCTTGGACCACTTTCGTTTCTCACAGAGTCTCTGCAATTACCGAGAAAGTGGGAGTCGATATTTGGAACCAAGTTTAAATAGCCGAGGATATACACCCACAGATCTATTGAATTGTAATCTCTAGTGGCATGCTCCCCAATGGCTGCAACATGAAGCGAAGCATTTTCCAGCAACGGAAAAAACATACAACACTAMCGTGGAATTCAAATCCGTTAAGACGTTTGTGATAACCACCCAAGAAGATATATATTTTTTTTTTCCGCATTCCCCAGAGCAATTCGCATTATCGCTTACCTGTCCAAGTTTTGCGCAAATGTCTCACCAATGAGACAAAAAACATATTACTCAGACCAAGAAATAACCCCGAAACAGTTCAAAGCAGCACGATTGAAGTTAATTATTCGCACAAGAAAAGCTCATTACTGACTTTAAATCCGTTCATTGACCTTGAAATGACAGAACACATACGCTCAACAAGGATCTGTACCATTTCTTTTGGAATTTAATTTCACTCCACTTCTACTCGCCTCCAAAGGTCGTCAAAGTTGGATGGGGCAAATTGGTACTGCCCGAGCAGTCGTTTCACAATTTACCATAAGTTCTCAATCGGACTGAGATCGGGGTTTTGAGCTGGCAACTTAAATTTTTAGTTTCCCAGCCATTCGCGAACAATTTTCGCAGGGTTATTTCCTTTTCGGGGTACGCACTCGTTTCCAAAAGATTGGAAAGATATGTCCAATGGTCCAACGTGCCACCACGTAAAGCACCCCCAAACCATTACATTTCCTCCTCCATGCTTCACGGTTTGTTTTACATGATGTCTTTGAAGTTTCTCGAAGGGTCTGCGCCAACAATATTGCTTTCCCTTCGACTGAAAACGGTTAAACTTAAATTCGTCCGACCAGATAACACGTTTCGAGTCATCTACAATCCAGTTTTTATGTTCCTTTGCAAATTTTAACCGAGCCTTACTATTTTTCTCCGATAGAGCTGGTTTACTATTTTTCACAGATGCGACATATGCAATTCTACCAAGTGCTCTTCTAGCTGTCCACCGACTAATATTTTTTATTAATTTCCAAAGAAGCCTCTTTTTGTGTTCAAAGCTTATCTCTCTTCATTTTCGAAATCATAAGTCTAGCGACAGAGTATATTAAGACGCGATGGTGCCCATTCAACACGCTTTTGGAAGATACATTTGGTCTTTTTTGCACCTTGACCAACACTGACTGACTAACTTGCAGTTTTTTAGCAATAATGCGTGTGGAATAGCCACTCTCAGTTAGGCTTACGATAATTTCTTCATTACACCCTGAACAGGATATATTAAGTTTGTCACGATGTTTCTAACACCCAGAAAGAAGCGTCGGAGATCCTATAAAGTATATATATAAATGATCAGTATGTTGAGCTAAGTCGATTTACCCATGTCCGTCTGTCTGTCTGTCCGTCCGTCTGTATATATACGAACTAGTCCCTCAGTTTTTAAGGTATCCTTTTGAAATTTTGCAAACGTCATTTTCCTTTCAAGATGCTGCTCATTTGTCGAAGCGGCCAATATCGGACCACCATAACATATAGCTGCCATATAAACTGAACGATCGGAATCAAGTTCTTGTATGGAAAACTTTCACATTCGTCTATGTATCTTCACCAAATTTGGTATAGATTATTTTCTACGGCAACAATGTAATCTCCGAAGAAATTGTTCAGATCGGTTAACTATATCATATAGCTACCATACAAACTGAGCGATCGGAATCAAGTTCTTATATGGAAAACTTTCACATTTRACGATATATCTTCCCGAAATTTGGCATGAGTTATTGCTTATAGAAGTAATGCAATATCGGAAGAAATTGTTCAGATCGGTTAACCATAGCGTATAGCTGCCATATAAACTGAACGATCGGAATCAAGTTCTTGTATGGAAAACATTGACATTTGACAATGTAGCTTTACCAAATTTGGTACAGACTATTTTCTAGGGCAACAATGTAATCTCCGAAGAAATTGTTCAGATCGGTTAACTATAGCATATAGCTACCATACAAACTGAGCGATCGCAGTAAAGGGCTTGTATGGCAAACTTTCGCATTTGACGTGGTATCTTCATGAATTTTTACATAAATTATTGCTGTTATAAATAATGTAATATCGGAAGAAATTGTTCAGATCGGTTAACTACAGCATATAGTTGCCATACAAACTGAATGATCCGAATCAAGTTCTGGTATGGAAAATTTTCGCATTTGACGTGGTATCTTTACGAAATTTGACATGGATTACTTTTTTCATTAAACAGCAAATCAATTTTATCCGCAACGTAATATAGTTTGTAGGTGTAATGTACCTAATTAATATTCTACATTATTTTTTCTATATTATAATCAGAATTATCCACTATACAAATAATATATTCTAAACAAATGGTTATTATATAACATAAGAATAGGTAGAAAAAAATTTTTTTTTTAATTTGCCATAAAATAATTAAGTTTCAAATTTTTCTAAACGCATATTTTATTATATCTTAATAATAATAGACCATTAATTTTTTAAACATAAGTATCATGTTTTAAAACTTTAATTAACTGCTATGTAGGAACTAAACATACAAGTAGTTCGATGGGTAGGTAGAAAGTATAACTGAGGTCTAAAAAACCACTGCAAGGCCTCTTTTGTAATCAACGCCTTAGTATTTTCACTAAAATTGCTTGATGAATACAGTATTCAGGGAAATTTTACAGATCAGACAATTGTATCATAAATTTTATTTTATTTTATTTTATTTATTATTTTTTATAGAAGATTTTTTTTTGACAAGAATATATATCGCACATAAGTAAAGGAGCAAAAATATGATTAAAAAATTAGTCATATAGTAAATAAATCCCTAATTTTTCCAGATATGAGTAATTGAATTTTAAGCATATTTATTCAACCCTAATAAACGCCAGAATCCAATAAACAGAGAAGAAGAAAGGCAACGAGATGCAGAATTGACAAGAAGTCGTCGAGGAGATCCAAAAAGAGACGTCGTGAACAAATTTTAAATTCTTCTCAAAGAAGARTGACACGCCAGCAAACCAGGCAACAACTTGCAAATGAGCTGGAATCAACATTGGAAAGAGTACGATTGCATAGGTCGGATCCCGCAAATCGTCAGTTGGAGAGCGAAAGGCCAGCCAGGAGGAATAGCAGAAGACGTTGTGAACTTTCTCCTAATGCACTGCTGGAAGAACAAGCACGTCAACGTCGAGCTGTCAACATCTATGATATGTACGCGTTGTTAATAAAAAAGGGCCTACTGAAATATGCGTGTGTTGTGGGGGCACTTGGCTCCCTAGCCACATAGAAATGTTAGAAAAACATCCGACCTCATTAAAGTTSACGCATTTGGAAGATGCTAGAAAAGTTTTTTACTTGTCATCGAAGTTTCCATCTTCGGACCAAAAATATAATTTTTGCAGCACCTGCTATCGGATCGTCAATCAAGGTAAAATGCCAAATATAATCCTCTCAGAAGGATTAGAGTTTACAGATATTAACGTTAAGTCTTCAAGATTTAACGTGTCTGGAGGAAAGGCTAATATCCCCGAGAATTCCATTTATGCGCATTATACCTTTAGGATATGAACGACAATGTGCTATTCGTGGAGCAGTAGTATTCCGATTTCTGTTGTAGAGACAGTCACCATGCTACCACGAAGATTTGACAACAGCCATACTATTCAAGTGCACCTGAAACGTCGCTTATTATATCAACAAAATTTTATGACGGAGACAGCGCGACCAGCAAAAACACAGCACTGAATTATCTGTTGGGTACGGAGCTCTACGTCAAGCGCAACATTCAAATGTCAAGTGATTGGCTGGCAAATGTAGGAAACGAGGAAACTGTGCCATTTATTGCGTATCCTGCAGATGAGGCAGCAGTAAGAGACCTGCTTAATGCCCGACATGAAAATGTACAGGAAATGGAAGAGGAATTAANCCTGCTTAATGCCCGACATGAAAATGTACAGGAAATGGAAGAGGAATTAAATCCAGGTGGCGAGAAAACTTTGATGGACAATGAACGGTCGCAATGGCACCAGGGCAAGGTAGATGCCCAAGGGATGTTACAACCGACGATGATGCTCAGGAGTTGTCATATCCAACAATTTACTGCGGAAAGAAGAGGACATCCACGACAACTTATAGCAAAATCGATTTCGATCGACGTTGCGCACTTGTGGACCTGCGTCTGTATATTTATAAGTTCTACGAGTTGGAGCGCATCAAAAATGCTATTTCTATTTGCCTGCGCAAAAAGTCTGCTGCTGCAAAATATAACTGCTGCAAATGTGAGGAATGAAAATTTTGTCAGCAACCTTATGCAGCATGATGAAGGCTATCATATCCTCAAAGGACTTTGATTCTCTCCTGCACATTGGGAGGCTGAAAAGAAAAAAGTATTAGCCATGATCCGTCAGTTTGGATTGCCAACATTTTTTATAACAATGTCAGCTGCAGAGACAAAATGGCCGGAGCTGTTGGTCATATTACAGAAAGTAGTAGATAAAGTAGACATTTCGGAAGAAGAGGTGACTGCCCTATCAAGTTCTGAAAAGGCGAGACCCATAAGGACAGATCTAGTTACATATTCCAGATATTTCGACAATCGATTCCGTCAAATGCTGAAATTGTTAAAAAATGGACTGTTTGGAGTACATTTAGTAGTCCGTTACTATTACAGAATTGAATTTCAGCATAGGGGATCACCACATTGTCATGGCATGTACTGGTTAAGCGATGCGCCGCAATTGGAAAGCGATGGAATCATCAACACAACTGAGATCAAACTTTCCTCGACCGACACATTAAGACTGATGGGGATGATTTGGACTTACAGGAATTTATTCAGTACCAAACACACAGACATGGTCGAGCTTGCATAAGAGACCTGAATGGAAAACAAGTGTGCCGATTCAACATGCCATATCCGCCGATGCTGTGGACAGAAATTCTTTTCCTCTTGGAGAATGAAGACGGTATTGAGCAACGCAAACTTCAATTTATAAAAATATAGGAACTATTAAAGCTGACGGATCTCGCAGAAGAAGAAAAAATACGGTTGAACTGCTTTGAAAATTTTTTGGCGGATGAGCGGTTTAACATTGATTATGAAGGATACAAGCTTGCTCTTCGCTCATCTGTAAAAAAGCCACACATTTTCTTAAAGAGGACAGACTTCTAAATGCCTACAATAAAAATATCCTTAACTTGCATAGAGCAAATATGGATATTCAATTCATTTTGGACGCCTACGCTTATATAATTAATTGTATAAATAAATAGAATAGAGGAGTATCAGCACTACTGAGGCAAGCCATGGAGGAAATAAATGACGGAAATTTCTCCATTAAAAGAACACGGCTCGGAAATATCGGCTCAAGAAGCAGCTTATAATATTTTGGGACTGCATTTATCGGAAGCGAGTATTGGGGAGATATTTATAAATACATCACATC
>NW_017534541.1:18535-31388 GCF_001853355.1 Bactrocera latifrons | reverse complement strand
CTCTTAAGTAACGATGTCGAGAGTGTTTGCAACGCACACAAGGAGCAAATTGAGCAGAATAAGCTCAAATATAACAAATTTTTATCCAACGAGCTTGAACGGATCCTGGAAAACCTGCATGTTTCAGCGGAAGAAATAGCCGATGAGAGAGCTGCCTCTCAACTTTTGGATCAAAATTCAGAGCTCTAGCTGTTCCAGAGCAAGTAGGAGATGTTAATGTTTTTCACGAGGACAACAATTGTGTGGAAGAGACGGTTCGATTAATTAAACTACCCCCTCTAATATTAGAAGGAGATTTACTGGCAATGGTACAATCTCTTAACAACAAGCAGAGGGAATATTTTGCTCACGTAATGCACAATGGCAGTAAGAAGAAAATCTTCTACGAATATGTCGGAGGTGGTGATGGAGTGGGCAAAACCCGGCTTATAACGACTATATATAGGCTTATAATAATTGATGAAATTTCAATGGTTGGAGCAAAGATGTTTGCGTATTTAGATTGTAGACTAAAGCAAATTTTTAGGAGCAGTGCTTACTTTGGAGGCATTCCAATTATCATGTTTGGTGACTTAAAACAGTTGCCACCGGTAGGAGATCGATGGATATTTGCACCAAATGGCAATGATCATTACAGTGCAATTACAGGAACTCCGCTTTGGGATCAATTTCGATATTTTGAGCTCACCGAAATAATGCGTCAGCGTGAAGATCAAGAATTTGCCATCGCTTTAAACAACATGTCGGAGGGAAATATGACCCAATGAAGCCATCCATCTCTTTTATTCAAATGCTGGAACAAATAATTTCARTTCAATAAAACTGGCGAACACGATAACCGACGAGTTCATCTCGACTGCGAAGGATACTATTAAGTCATGTTCCTTAACAGAACGCAGCAGAGAAAACATATTAGAAGCTGTGAAGGGTTTCAAGCCATCAGAAACACAGGGAATGCCTCATACATTGCAGCTGAAAACATCGATAAAATATATGGTAACAGTCAACATAAGCAGAAGTGATGGATTAGTAAACGGTGCTACAGGGGAACTAATGCAGGTGGATACCGAATCGTCTGGATCTGAAAGCACAGTGGTGCGACTATGGACGAAATTCCCAGAACCAAGAGTTGGAAGCTTTGCACGTTCCAAGCAGCCGCATAGTCGCAATGCAGATTGGACACCAATCAGGAGCGTGGTCCGATCATTCCAATACAAGCGAAATGAACAAATAACTATAGAACGTAGACAGTTCCCTGTCATTCCAGCTGAAGCCATCACGATACATAAAAGCCAAGGTGGAACGTACGCTCAAGTTGCGGTTCCACAATCCACAATTTAGAGAGCAAGTGGTGAATAATATCCGTCACATAAATGAGCAGTTTAATGGGCCATCAGTAGTAATTGGAGACTTTAACATATGTCACCTCACAGCAACTGACGCTTTAGAGGCTCTATTACAACAGTTGGGTTTTCAATCTGCATTGGACAACGCCGCCACAACAAAACAGCAAACAGCAATAGATTGGGTATGGGCAAGCAATGACCTCATTTATCACATATAAAACACCATATAGTGATCATGACGGAATATTTTTAAGTTTTAGAAAATAAATATGTTATATATGTACATACGTAGACGTACATACTATATATTAGATTCAATATTATTAAAACTTAGTATGATAATATTAGGTGTAGTCATAGTCATATCTAATTTATAAATAAATATATATTATATTTGCTCTGTGCTCTTATAAAGCAAACTGTAAAATGGTGGCAACCACATTACCAAAATGTAGCCCTGACGAATTTCCTTCATTACTGACGTTTCCACTGTCCTTCGTGTCAGCGCCCGCTTTGTCTGTAATGCATACAGAAGATATCCTTCTTCTATCTTTTGCGCTTGCTAAGCACACACGTCTTTTAACGTCTCGTGCAATTTAACCAATTCCTATACAACAAAGTTGAAAGACGAAATAAATAAAAGTTTTAAATTAACCACTCGACATAAGAAGATTTATTTAAGTTTTGCAATTAAGTATATATATGATAAATATGTACTAATATAGAAATATTATAATTTTTTTCCTATTAAGTTTATGTTAGTAATAAATAAAATTTTAAATAACTATAAACGACTAAAAGATCTATTTTCTTTATTAAATAACCTTAATGTTTCTAGCAAACAACCCGGCTAAAAAGATTTAGTAAAATGTTACCCTTTGAATGAAAACCGGCGGCCAGTTACGTCTTTAGATTCGCTTAAACACATAGTTAGTAAAAGAAATGCACCTGTGAAGAGTATATTAGCTTCGGTGCAGCCGAAGTTAACGTTTTTTCTTGTTTTTTATTAGGAACGTAGATACATGACTTAATACGAATTCTTGGAAAGACATTTTTTTTTTCATTATTTCATGCGTTAAGCTTTTATGAGCGCTCAAACACAAAAATGTTGAGCGTAGAATTACTTTTGCTCTCCATTGTATATGTGCATTTGTATGCTTCTCCACTAAGCTAATACATCCCGAACCCGTTAGCGATCTCACTACGCAAGCCTTTCTAGCCACATTCTCCTGTTTCTTCTCGAGACGTGGATGTCCCGCCAATCTTTATTCCGACGGAAAAGACTTTATTGGAGCTTCATAGTTGCTAATTAAAGATCGGCGTGAATTCCTAAAAACACTTCGAACTCAAACTAAATCTCTCCATAGTCGTCAAAATATCTCATGGCACTTCAACCCACCAGGAGCTCCACGTATGGGTGGATTATGGGAAGCAGGTCCAAAAACCTATTTAAAAAAGATTGAAAAATTACAAAAATTCACGTTTGAAGAATTTGCTACCTTGTTAACCCGCATCGAAAGTTTTTTAAACTCTCGGCCAATAAGCCCCATAAGCGACGACTCAACAAACTTGGAACCTTTAACTCCATGATATTGTGATATTAAGTACAGATTAATTATAGTTTTTTCTCCTTTTTAGTGAAATAGCCTCAATAACATCCTCACTCAAACCTGGTCGCATGAGCTCAAAGATTACCATCCGGCCCCGTAGCGCAACCAGTAGCATTACGTCGAGTTCAGAAGACGAAACGACGTCACGATGCATTCGGCTTTTCAAGTCGATCCTTCCCACTTTACGTGATGAAAAGGAATGTGATGATCACCCAACCCGAAAGACGATCGCACATCAAAGGAAAAATACGTCACTTTGTCATGTCCTTGCGAATTATGCAAAAAAGATGCAATGACGTGACAAATAACTTTTGTTTTATACATTTTGCCATGAGATGCGTATTTCAGGCGCTAGGTAGACAATTTCACGATTTGAGGCAAATTTCCGAATTTTCAAGGCTGGAGTTGGGATTGAAAATGCAATCCGATCTCAAAACMAAAAGTTGCATTGGAATCAGGAAGTACTAAGGCAACTTTTCCCCACTACTAGAAATCCCGAATCGAAAAAAGTCCGGAATCGACTCACCGTAACCCACAATGATAATCAGTTTGAGATGCGATGGTGAATTGCATAAAGTTCGAGCCATTTTAAACCATACTCTTAAGATTACAAATATAGCCGCCGAACACGTCAAAGGATTCAAACAGCCAATTACATACCTCAATTCTTATCGTATAAATCATAACACACAAGTTACCCAAAAAATCGTATGAGCGAGACTTAAGTGACTATGTCCTCTCTGATCCTCAAAATTCCATAATAATGAAGAGCTATCGTTGGAGATCGGAGCGGATATCTACCCACACATTATCAGAAGTAGACTGCTTTGCAAGGTGGCCAGGATGTTTAATACAAACAATCCTCTTCATTACTCCCATAAATATCATAAAGTAAAAGAGGTGTAATGCAGAAGAATATCAGCCGCCTAATCTTCACTCAACCATTAAAAAAGATGACAAAAAAATACTTTTCGCGTTTTTCTTAAGCGAAAGTATATAATCCAGCCAACAGAAACCGAAAGACAATTTTACATAAGTGAACACGGAGAGCAAAACATTTTAAACAAAGTGAACAATTATTATAAGTACAAGGTGATAAAACAAACACAAGTGAACACAGCAGTGAGACATTTATATTCAAGTGGACAAACACAAGAGAAAGAACCTCAACTCATCACTTCAATCAAAAATATCAACCCAGGATTAAAGGAATTTGAACAACAAGTTACAATAATTAAATAAATTAACATAGAATTACATATACATATCTACAAAGTAACACAATTAACCATTATTTGAAACACACACAAACACATTCATATATTATATAAACCAAATCAAATATTAAACTCAAAATTTATAACGTTTAAACTAAAACGCACTACTGTTTCATTAAACGCAATCGGCYCCTTACGTCGACATACCTCGACAACTCTTATTTTTATACTCTCGCAACAAAGTTGCTAAAGAGAGTATTATAGTTTTGTTCACATAACGGTTGTTTGTAAGTCCTAAAACGAAAAGAGTCAGATATAGGGTTATATAATATATACCAAAGTGATCAGGGTGACGAGTAGAATTGAAATCCGAATGTCTGTCCGTCCGTGCAAGCTGTAGGAGGATGGAGTCATGTGTAGAAGTTCACGCAAGTGAGGAAAGTTCTCTGGTCGCCATTCACTTGGGAGTGGCCAGAAACGATTCTTTTACATATGACTCAAGCAGCTCACGACTTCCGGTCTTTGACCAAGTATCCTCTGGATAGGCTTAGAACATCCGTTCGAAGGCGAGCTAAAGTGAGAAGGCGAAATATCCTCTACATAGGGTTGTGCGCTGGGTTTGGGACCCACCACGTAAAAAAACACCCCCAGTGACCCCCCTTTTGATAACGTGCAAGCTGTAACTTCTGTAAAAATTGAGATAATATGATGAAACTTAGTACACTATTTCCTGGCTCTATAAGAAGGTTAAGTTCGAAGATGGGCAAAATCGGCTCTCTGCCACGCTCACAAAATGGCGGAAACCGAAAACCCATAAAGTGTCATAACGAAGCCATCAATAAAGATATTAAAATTAAATTTGGCATAAAGGATCGCATTAGGGAAAACATATTTGGACGTAATTTTTTTTGGAAAAGTGGGCGTAGCCCCGCCCCTACTAAGTTTTTTGTACATACCTCAGAAACTACTATAGCTATGTCAACCAAACTATGGAGTCGATTCCTTCAGGCATTTCCATATACAGTTCAAAAATGGAAGAAATCGGATAATAACCACGCCCGCTTGCCATACAGAAGTTATGTTGAAAATCACTAGAAGTGTGTCGACTAACAAAAAGCACTAAATTTTACGGAACAAATGGCAGAAGGAAGCTGCACCCAGGCTTTTTTTAAATTGAAAATGGGCGTGGCGTCGCCCACTTATGGACCAAAAACCATATCTCAGGAAGTACTCGACCGACCTCAATGAAATTTGGTATTGTATATAACATTTTCTTAACACCGTGATGACATGTACGATATATGGGTAAAATCGGTTCACAACCACGGCTTCTTCCAATATAACGCTATTTTGAATTCCATCTGATGCCTTCTCTGTATAATATATACATTAGGAACCAATGATGATAGCGGAATAAAACTTTACACAAATACGGTATTTGGGCTGAGGTATTCCTTGTAGAAAAGTTGTCGTGATCGGACTATAACTTTTCAAGGTCCCTGATATCGAACACGAAGAACTCAGTGCCTAACCTAACTTAACCTAACCTAACCTAATTTTTCACCGAAAACATCGATAAAGCTCTCAGATATTTTCATGTAATTCAGAGGGCATCATTTTTATACTCTCGCAATAAAGTTGCTAATAACGGTATATCGTCAGATATATGGTTACATATACCAAAGTGATCAGGGTGACGAGTAGAGTTGAAATCCAAGCTGTAGCTTGAGTAAAAATTGAGATATCTTGATGAAACTTGTCATGTTCGGTGACACCCGAATTTAGTCCTTCCTTACTTGTTTTCTCCTAGTGTATTGTGTAGGCGTTCTACATCAGAATTTCCGGTGTGGTTATTCGGCTTAACGAGATGTAGTTCAATATTTTCTTTTCTGAGGAAACCTTTAACATTGATGCTTTTAAATTCGTTATCAGCAATAAGTTTTTTAAAGTGCCTTCTTCGTGACTTACATATATYGGTTTAGCTAGTTCTATTTTCAAGAAAAAAAGCTGTGGCAAATTTAGAAAACCTGTCCGTAAAGGTTAGAAAATCCGCTTTCGACTTAGTGTAGCAATCCATGTGAATTATTTCTTTGCAATATTTTGATGTTTCTGTTAAATTAAGTCGGTTGCATGTATATCAGTTTTTTCAAGTTTGGAAAGTAGATGTGTAATTTGATTCCCTCGTAGTTCTCGGATATTCCTGTGTGTCCTATTTCGAACTTGTGATAGTTTTGGATATGCCTGTAGGTTTCTTTTAAGCTATTTACATCTTTAGTGTGGTATGAATGTATAACAAATTTAATGTTGTCAATTAAAATTAAGTATAAAAGAATACTATTAAATAACTCAATACCTCCAATACCCTCCGATGCGAGGGGCGCAATCCGCAGGCGTGCGGAGTTAGCTGAGACATAATACCGGATAAGAGAGATGGGCTACAGACTGACCCATTCATGAGTTTTACAAGAAATATTATACGAATTATTTCCCTACGACTAGCGAGTGAAGGGAGATTTATAAGTTTTAAACGGTTAGTGTAAGGTTGAAGATTTAAACTGGAATCCCTACGCAAATGATTTAAGGCAAAAAGTAAAAATTGTTTTTGAAGGAGCTCCATTTTCTCAGAATAGAGTACTATTAATTTTTATTTCTACTTTTACACAACTAGTAAAATTATGTTTACATTGAGTCTTGTGTTTTCAGTGGTGTTTAAATCATTTGACGTTTTTCACTTTTTACTGTTTCACAGTTTACTTGTTGCGTCAGGCTCTTTTTTTGCCTTGTCTAGGGACAAAGTTCCGGCGACTGCGCTAGTTGTATTAATTGAATTTTCACTAAACTTCAGTTTAGTTGAATTAATTTAATTTTCACTAAACTTCGGTTTAATTGTATTAATTGAATTTGAAAAAAAAAACTTGCTGGGTTAACAGTCAAAACTCTTCTGCTAGTTTATTTTGAAATTTACTAAAGCTAGGTCTTATTTTCCATTACTGGCTAAATGAGTTAAGCTTCCCACCCTCATACACCACTACATCACACGACACACCACTCACAAAGCAACACTCACCACACATTTCGATGCGCAGCAGCTTATCCCGTTTTACTTCGTTTTTTTTTTTTTTTTAACCAACCAAATCTACAGTGGGATCCTAGTTAATTTCACAATTTTGCAAGGAATAATTTTTTTTTCAATCGAATAACTCATCTAGTTATTCTAGTTATTATTTTATTTCCACTGGTATACGGCCAGGGAGATAGTTTGTAAACCTATAATACACAGAAATAAAACCTTTTCCCCAAAACACCAAAAAAAATATGAGTTTCTTTCGGAGTGATTCTACAAATAAGTGGTGGTGTTAATTATGGTTCTTCGAGCCGTGTTTTGTTCTTTTTGTTTTTTTTTCAATTCCGTCTTTGCTCAAAGGAAAAACAACATATTCACGCTTACACTTATACATAAGTACATATATACGGGACATTATACCCTACTAGGGAACCAGAATTTATTACATACTTGCAAGAAATAAAACGGACCGTTAGAGAAAATATAAAATATGATAATATATATTTTTAAAAAATAAGCAAATAAATAAACTATTGCGCAAAATATTTAATATTTTCAAAGTTCAAATGTGCACATTTTTGGCAATACACCTTGTTCTTTGGTAAGCAAAAACAGGCAGGATTGCGTACTTATGTATGTATGTACAAAGTGCATTAATCTCTTATAAGAGCACTCATTTGCAGGTACATACAAACGGATTCGTCTATAGTATACCCTATAAACATACAAGGTCAATTGAAATTATTATTAAAATACATTTTCAGATTAATTAACGGAATTCGAAATAGTATTTGATTTAATTCGAAAAAAAATTATAAATTCTATTATTGACAAAAGATTTCGCGGAGAAATCACGAATTTGTTCAAAGTCAATCAGTTTACACTGATAGAAATTATCTCATCAATTGAATTTTTCTAAATGAACGCAGATTCTAAAGAATCTAAATCTTCTCAACTACTAAAAGTAGCAAAAATGCTTTCTGACAAAAAAAAGTCCATGTACTCCTGCAGAAGCTACACGCTCAAAGCAAGGTGCCAAAAAACAAAAAAAGGGGGAATGGCATTATTTACGGTAAATTTATTGAAAAGAATGACAGTTTAATAAGATACTGCACTCGATTTTCATCTTCGCCGATTCAAGATATTTCTGTATCGGCATTAGAAATTAAAAAATTTTTGGATACGTCTCCAAACTTTTTATGACATAGATTGTCCTACTTTTGCGTAGTCCTTTATAAATTTTCGATAGTATCCTGTAGCTCCTCGAAAATACTTTATTTGCCTTGTTGTTTTCGGTAATTTTAAATCTTGTATTCTGTTTATCTTATCAAAGTTCGGCTTAACTCCTTCAGGTTCTAAAACATGGCCTTGAACCTGTGTTTCTTTGACACAAAAATTGCACTTGTCAAATTATACCTTAAGTTTATGCTTCTTTAGTGCATTGAAAATTTTTGTAAGGCTTTGTATATGCTCTTCTATTGTTGTACTGAAAACGAGTATTTCGTCCATGTACTATGAAAATTTTATGTGTTTTCTCTAAGCACACAATTCATCAGCTTTTGGAAGGTTGATGGGGCATTCTTAAGACCGAATGGCCCCTTTTGGTCATTACGAATACATTCTTTTCTATGATTTAGTGGAATCCTTTTGCGAGATCAAGTGTCGTAAGGTATACAGATCTTCCTAATTTATCTAATATTATATATTATAGATGTTTGAAATTGCCAATTTGTCATCGATTGTAATAAGTAAACATACAGGCATGTGCTGCAAATCGTTTTCGTATGAAAGTGTCACACAAACACGTATTTGTCGTATTGTTTCGGTGGCAGTTTCATGCGAAAACGATTTGCAGCACACATGCCATATTACTATTATTATTATTTTATTAGGAAAAATATACAAAATATTAAACCTAATAGTAAGAAAGGAGTACAGGCTACTATGGCCATCGCCTCCGATATAATAATATAAAATTACAAAGTTTATATTTTATTATAAAAATTACATTCTTTTAGAAAATTACATATATTAACAATGTTTGCGAAAGATGGTGTATTTAACAATGTTTGATATTTACTAGAATTAATGTGCTGGGGCAGAATGGGCAGGATGGTGWAGGATTGCCGCCTAGAAGATATTGGTGAGTGATTTGCGTGTGTCCGATCCTTAATCGAGTGAAAATTGTTGCTTGCTGTCTTGAGATGTTGTTGGTGTAGTGTACCTTTTCGCGTAGTTTGCTTACGATTGCGTATTTGTGTTTAAATTTCTTCCAGTCCGCAACTTTCTTTCATATATGTGTCTCCTTAACATTTTACTGAGGACATTTTGGTCTTGCACCTCGTTAAGAAACGTGGGGGCAGATTCGAAGAATCTTGCCGCGTTGTCAGCATATTCGTTACCAGGAATGCCTACGTGACCTGGCACCCAGAGAAGAGCTATTTTTCTTTTATATTTAATGCAAATATCTCTAATTTTAGATATTGCTATGGAATTATTTCGTATGTTCAAGGAGGAGAATCTGTCTGAGCAAATAAGGAATTTGCCTTTTTGTAAGATAACATATTTTAATGTTATATATATTCCAATTGCCTCGGCGGTAAATACGGACGAATATGATGAAAGGATTCCGCCAGTAATAGTTGTCCCGTTAGCTGTGGTAACGCATAGGCAGTGTTAGTTAATTTGGACGCAACTGTGAAAATTTCTTTACATTTTTTATTCTTATAGACGTTGGTTACTTCTAAGAAGTTTTGTTGAAAAACTGTGTTACTGGTTTTGGATTTTTTGAAATTATGTAGAGTTGTATTTATTGAAACATCACTAATCAGCCATTCAGGTTGAGTGTTGGTTGTATAAAATTTCGGTGGGATATGAATGTTTAAAGTTTTTGCACACTGAAGACAGCGGCGGAGGGTAGACTTGAGTTGAAAATTCCTTTTGTGTTTAGCTGCAAGCGTTATACATTTCTGAATTCCAGTGTTTGGAGAATTAAGTATTTTTGGAAGAAGTTGTATCGTTTTTTCGTAAACTCTTTCCTTTATTGACGGTAAGCCACTTTCTCCTAAGATACATTTAGTTGGTGATGTAGGAAAAGCGTTTAAACTACGACGAATCGCGGCGTGATATGGAGCCATCAACTGCTTAATGTTTGTGTTCGAAGACCAACCGTAAATCGGAAGGCCATAGTCTATTATAGAGAGTATTATGGCTCTTGTAATATTAATAAGTGTATTTGTAGGTATAAATGATCGTTTGCTAGATAAATACTTAATTATGTTTAGTCTACTGGAAATCGATTTTTTAAGGTTAATACAGTGATACTTAAATGTAGACTTATTGTCAAAATATATACCTAATATGTTTAAGTTATTTACACAAGTTATTAAAATATTGTCATAAATTAGATCTGGGTATGAACATTTCTTTTTTTTTTACAAATATGTAATAGAAGTTGAGATAGATGCTCCGGAAAGTGAACCCCATTTTTTGAATATCGTAAGTACTTCATTGAAAACATCATTAGTTGCCTGCGGATCTTTCAAATTAGTGTAAATAAATGCATCATCGGCATACATAGTTATATTAGTAGTTTTTATATTTAGGCAGATATCGGTGAGTTTATCAAAAGCAATAATGAATAGTACTACGGATAGGGGGGAGCCTTGTGGTATACCATTGTTAAGAGGGTTTACTTCAGAAAAAGTATTATTAACACGAACTCGGAACTGTCGGTGAATCATAAAAGCTTTTGGACCAACTTTCCAGTCTGCAAGTTGGCTCAGTAATGCGTGAACGCCAACGCGATCAAAGGCTTTCTCGAAGTCGGTAGCCAAGATTGTGGCGTGGTTTTTTCTTTCTATCGAGTCGGATACAAAATGTTGCAGTTGCAAAAGTGAATCGGTTGTACTTTGTCTGCTTCTAAAGGCAGTTTGATTATGTTTGATACGATTATTTTTAGTAATGAACCAAATTAGTCGCTTCGCAATAATTTTTTCAAACGTTTTGCTGAGGCAAGAAAGCGAAGAAATGGGTCTATAAGAAGAAATCAAGTTGGACGGCTTATGCGGTTTGATTATCGGCAGTTTTCCAAGCATGAAGATATTGTTGTAGAGGGATAGTAATTTTTCTTTGGCAATTAGGGGTAGATTTGATAGCATCGGATAAGATATACGATCGCTGCCAGGTGTTTTGCCTTTGGCATGAACGAGTGAGGATTCCAATTCACAGTATCGTATTGTCTAAGTGAATTGCCGGTAAGGAAATGTTTATAGGAGGGCAGTGCAGGGAAAGCCAAAGATGTTTTTCTTGGATGTATTCTTCAGAAAAGTTGCCGTCAACTGAATATTGAGACCAATGTTGTGCAAAAGCTGTTCCAATATCTATGAAGTCGGATAGAATTGTTCCCTCGAATCGAATAATTGCTATAAGGGGGTGTGGGGTACTGGTTAGAAGTTTGATGTCATGCCAAAATTTTTTGGAGGTTGATGAAGGAGAAATATGCGAGGTAAAAGTTTCAGAATTCTTTCTTTTGGCTGTCTTGGCCGCCCTTTTGAAGTGAGCATTCGGTTTTTTGAAGTTCATTATATTTGCATCGGTTATGGAATTTCTTGGAATTTTCCAGCATTCAATTTTTTGGGTGCGAAGGTCTTGAAGCTCTTTATTCCACCAAATGGGGGAGGCTTTGGAAATGTTTCTTATACTTTGGGGAATTGATTTGTTAGCTGCCGAGCGTACAGTTTTTGTAATAAAAGAGGCTTCTTGGTTTATATTGCCTGTCGGCGAGTATTTCATACTAATTAATATTTCTGCTTGAAATTTGTCCCACTTAGCTAAGTCTGTCTTAAATCGGGGGAGGTGAGTGCATTTTGTAGGATGTAGGAGAGTAGCAAAATTAATTGAAATTGGGAAGTGATCACTACCTTTAAGTTCGGAAAAAACACTCCATTCGATTCTCGGAGACAGTTCGGGAGAAGAAAAGGAGAGGTCTACATTGGTGAACGTTGAATGAGTTGAAAAGTGGGTGTGAGCGCCATTATTGAGTAATGACAATTGGTGGTTTGTTATAAGGTTTTCAATTATCAAGCCCCTTGGATTTGATTTGGGAGAGCCCCAAAGTGGATTCCAAGCATTGAAGTCGCCAACAAATAGAAAAGGTTTGGTAAGCTGATGATATATACACCTTAGGTCGGATTCGTTAAAAATTTGCTGAGTGGGAATGTAAGTATTAACAATAAAAATTGGATGGCTAAGTTTTAATTTGATTGATATGGTAGACAATGTTGCAGTAATATCTATTAAAAATTTCATGAGGTATATGTCTTTTAACTAGTATACCAACTTGTTAGTATGTATGTTGTTTAAATTAAAAAAATAACCAGTGTATTGTTTGGAAAGTATGTATTTTGGATATTTGTTATTGAAATGTGAGTTTCCTGAATACATATCACATCTGGGTTATTTTCTTTGATAAGTAATTGCAGCTCGTGGTAATTGTACCAGTATCCATTCTTGTTCCATTGGATGATTTTTAATACCATTAATAAAAATGAGCGGATAGCAGAACGTGAGAACATGTATTTATGTGAATAGTAGTATATGAAGTGTTTCGTTATT
>NW_017534541.1:7417-16635 GCF_001853355.1 Bactrocera latifrons | reverse complement strand
CGCGCGCAAAGGACAAAAGCAGGTCGGCTCATCAACATCTGCCGAAAAAGGCACCAATGTGTCTGTGGCTTTGGCCGTCAGCGCTAGTGGCCAGTCTATACCKCCATTCTTCCTCTTTCCCCGAGTCAACATGAAAGACATTTTTATGACTCCTGCGAGTCATGGCGCTGTTGGTGTTGCGAACGGTTCTGGTTACATGAACTCTGACGTATTCCCTCAAGCACACCGGTGCTAATGCCGATTCGCCTACCATGTTGCTGCTAGACAAGCACGGTTCGCATTTATCGATCGAGGCGATAGATTTGGCGTTGGATCATGGCATCACGTTGCTGTCTTTTCCGCCGAAAATTTGTTCGGTGACGAAGAGAAAGACGCCGACAATCAACGTCRAGTTCTTGCCTCTGGTGATGCCATTGTGACTGCTGCGAATGAGGAGGTGTCAACGTCGGAGGCATCGACAAGTGCCCCAGCTTCAACAAGTGGTGCTGCATCATCGCCATCTGTCTCTTGCTTCGGCTCGACAGCTCCGTGATGCATTGAAATCGGTTGGCCGGTTGAAATTGGGCACACCTGCGCCGAAATCAAAACGTGGCCACAAGACAATGGAGTCAACGATTTTGACATCGCCTAAGGTTGTCGCAGATCTGCGTGACAAGGCCGAAAAAAAGCGGCATAAAGTGACGAAGGCAGCCGATGAACCAGCAGCCAAGAAGCAAAAAGGCCGTGGCAAATCGAAGACGCCACGGAAGAGAAGCCCGTCTCCGACCGAAACCGACATCGAAGAGGACTTCGATTTTTGCACGATTTGCAAGAAAAAGATGCCGAAGCACGAGAATCGTCAAAACACGGCCTATTGAATCGTTTGTAATCGAGGGGTTCACTTGAAATGTGCCGGACCGAACCCGAACACTTACACCTGCATCCACTGCGAGTCGGAATAATTTTCTTTCGCCAATTCCTATTTTTCTTATTATTTATGAATCTCTCTTTCATTTTCATTGAGAAATAAACGTTTTTCATCGGTAACAATCATGTTTTAATCGATTTACAGACTGGCCCGATATTCCCCACCTTTTTTTCAAAATCGCAAAATCAGGTTTTTTGCGCCAATGGCTATAACTTTTAAATTTTTGTAGAATTTTATCAAACCAATGTTATCAAAAGGAAGTTTACGACTMGCACTACAAATCCATGCTTTGGAATTTTCACAAAAAATAACTTTTATGTGACTTTTTAACCGAAATCAAAACCATGCCCAACATTCCCCACCTTCCCCTAATAATTTCCCATCGATATATTTTTTTAATTTATAAACTTCAACCACTCCTTGGGAGGATAATTCTTCAATGATTTCATCCTCTGCAACATTGTTGAGAAAAGGAACGTATACGGTACCTTTAACTTGGTTGAGTGACGCGTGTAGCGTGGCTAATATAGGACAGACGCCTACCAATTGTTTTGCCCTTAGAATTTTTTCGGCTATTTTGTTATTTTTTACCAGAAGCAATAGTTTTCCATCACGAAGAGTGGATATTTTATGCAATTTGTTTAATGGCATGGTGTATTGCGAAACATGAGTAGGATGTAATAGGTCTGGAGAGATCAGTAGCTTCAATCACAATAAATTTGGGTCGTCTGCTTTATTTTCAGGAAGAAATGGGAAATCTTCTAATTGAACAGTTATTGGAGGTTTGCGTTTTTTTTTTTTTTTAGGCCCCGTATCAAGTATAGAGAAGCGATTCTCCCTGATATTTGATGGCCTCGGAGCCACCATACATATTAACAACGATCTAAGTCTGATATCGGCATCAAATCTCTTGAAAGAAGCCCCTTGAATAAGAGAATTCAGGGGCGACGGAAGCTACGACGTTGCTTCATTTATCAGAATGAAGCTTCCAAAAACTATGTGTGGGAAGGGCACATTAAAACAAAAATCCAAGGAGAGGCGCTCCAAATACAGTTAAAAGTTAAAACAGAACTTATAAGAAATTCTGGGGTAAGATAGAGCTACCGCCAACTCTTCCACTAGGCCATCACGACAAAACAGCACAACGTAAGTTATTATTACTATCAATTAAAAAACATATTAGATAAGCTTAACTTTAAGTATTACTTAGATCGAAATAAGCCAATGAATCCTTAATAGTAAAAACATTTTTATACAGTATTCCGCCTCATTTATCGGCAATAATTTACGGTAGAAACATTAACTCCGCAAGGGAATCATATTGCGTACTGGAAGAAACAGGACTTACAAACAGAAACGGAACATCGTGATTAATTAAAAGTGAAAATATTATATGCCTAATCAACTCAGGTTCTACTACATCCCCTATTGGTAATAGGAAATTAATTAAGTATAAAATAATACTATTAAATAACTCAATACCTCCAATACCCTCCGGTGCGAGGAGAGCAATCCGCAAATGTGCGGAATTAGCCGAGTCATAATACCAGATAAGAGAGATGGGCTACAGACTGACCCATTCATGAGTTTTACAACAAATATTATACCAATCATTTCCCTACGACTAGCGAGTGAAGGGAGATTTATAAGTTTTAAACGGTTAGTGTAAGGTTGAAGATTTAAACTGGAATCCCTACGCAAATGATTTAAGGCAAAAAGTAAAAATTGTTTTTGAAGGASCTCTATTTTCTCAGAATAGAGTACTATTAATTTTTGTTTCTAATTTTACACAACTAGTAAAAWTATGTTTATATGTATTGAGTCTTGTGTTTTCAGTGGTGTTTAAATCATTTGACGTTTTTCACTTTTTACTGTTTCACAGTTTACTTGTTGCGTCAGGTTCTTTTTTTTTCCTTGTCTAGGGACAAAGTTCCTTCGACTGCGGCAGTTGTATTAATTGRATTTTCACTAAACTTCAGTTTAGTTATATTAATTTAATTTTCTCTAAACTTCGGTTTAATTGTATTAATTGAATTTGARAAAAAAAAWCTTGYTGGGTTAACAGTCAAAAYTSTTCTGCTAGTTTATTTTGAAATTTACTAAAGCTAGGTCTTATTTTCCATTACTGGCTAAATGAGTTAAGCTTCCCACCCTCATACACCACTACATCACACGACACACCACTCACAAAGCAACACTCACCACACTTTTCGATGCACAGCAGCTTATCCCGTTTTTTTTTTTTTTTTTTTTCTTAACCAACCAAATCTACAGTGGAATCCGAGTTAATTTCACAATTTTGCTTATTTAGTTATTCCCCCTTTTTATAATTTGTACTGATATCCGACCAGAAGGTTAATATTTTTTTCAATCGAATAACTCATTTAGTTACTCTAATTATTTTATTTCCACTGGTATCCGGTCGTGGAGATAATTTGTAAACCTAATTTGTGCACAAAAATAAAACCGTTTCGCCAAAAAACCAAAAAAAAAAAAAACAAAAAAAATAAGTATCTTTCGGAGTGATTCTACAAATAAGTGCTGGTATAACTAATTACAATATTTTCTTTCTTTTTCTTTATTTGTTATATTGCCGTAACCACTTGTAGTTGTGACAACATTTGTCAAGTGGCCTACTTCTCACATTACATCAATTGCATTCTCTTACTATAAACTTTTCCGATGCACTATTTATTGTGACGATAATTGCTTTTTGCCTTTGGTTGTCGCATTATTCGTTTGAACACATAAAATAATGAAATATGCAACGGAAATGCGATGGTGTAAGTGCCCTAGTTTGTTTTGAAATATGATATGCACATTTCGTATGGTCGCAACGTTGATGCGACAATAGAAAAGGAAAATATTTTAAGTCGACCAATTGTAGTTTGGGGTAGGTCGGTAACGTTGACGTCGGCAATATTTTGTTATTGCAGTTCTTATGGACTGCAGTTGCATTCATATCGGTCATGCATATGGTGGTTGGCATCGACGCACATAGGAGCATTTGGTCTCCAGTATTCTGATACTTATGCACAGATCTATGAATCWCTCCAACGTGTTCAACAGAAACGCAGAAAAGGTAATAGGTCTGATATGCTTGACACCGGGATAGCAGTTTTTGGCACCCCAAGGCTTTCCACCATAAAGCGGCTCCATAAGTGGCCCAAGCCACCATATATGGTGCGGACAGCGCGACATTCGAGACCCCAATCGCTTCTCAAATGTGTCTTATTTTGCTACGATTGCCTGCATTCGCCCCTTCACATTCGCCAATGATCAAATTCTGCACCCTCTCTTAAGCACCCACCTAACTAGGAAAGACCCATTTACTGCCTGATTCACTCCACTCCAGGCCCATCGAACGTAAACCATTCGCTCAGCTCATACACAACATTTAGTTTACTTGCCACATTTTGGTACCCAGACGAATGCCGGGATACCTTTCTAATCACTGTCGGCGCGTCGTTGCGACACCGACGTTTAGGGAATTCGCTAAAAACACCAGCTCATGTAGAGTTTGGCGTGTACGACCGCAGCAGGGGAGAAGGAGTCATGCCCCGTGAAGAATGAAAGCGGGTATCGGCTGTTATTTCCGCCAGCTTTAAGATGACTGGAACGGATCTTCCGATGCAACCACGAGCTTGTGTCTGACTTCCAGCCGAACTCTCTGCTCGGTTGAAATTGAAGAAATGTTGCGCTATTGCAATCTTCTTGGTTCAATAAATTCAAACATAGTAAAAATTGAAGAATTCACTTTTAGAGCCTCACAAAACGACGCGTATTTCAAGTACTAATTAATATTTTGACGTGAAATTTCGCTTATTTCGATGTCACTAACAGTACTATTAACTTACAGAGAAAAAAAATTACCGATTCGAAAAAAACGCGAAGTATAAATTAAAAAAACTGGACCATTTGGAGTTCACCATGCTACAATATCCAGAACGAAGCTTCGGAGCTTAAATTTTTCTCCTCGAAACAGTACGGATGATGACAATAGGTCAGGTAGTTTATGGTCCACTTCTTCAGTCCTGGACGGAGCATAGTTTGTTCAATGTTCTGCAGTACCATTGTGTGATTTAMAGCGCCAAAAGCTTTTGACAAGTCCAACGCTACGAGGGTCGTTCTCTCACAAGTGGTTTTTCGTTTAGGCCACGAACTATCTGGGCGTTTATGACGATAAGTGCTGGACACAGGAGCGTTATCGGGCGGTAGGCGCATTTCCCAGGCCCACACATCGAGTATTTGAAGAGTGGTCAGCGACAGGTTGACGACCTTGGTCAGATAGCTTACTTCCGTCGATCCTAAATACTGTAGCAAAAGCATGCTGATTCTTTCAGGGCCAATGTATGGATGATTTCATTTTGTTGATGACATTCTAAACTTTGTCATCGGTGAAAGGAAGTTTGGCATTTTGCCCAACGGTTAACCGTTGGTTTTGTTTACCGAAGGTGCAATGTGAATTGTCGGCTACAGTAACTCGCGTACTTCTTCGGGTCCGAAGAGGCATGGCCCTTGAATTCGATCATCATCCTACGAACGTTTGAGCGGCAGGAAAGCCAAAGATCGTGGTGCGCATTTAAGTCGCCTAGTACCAGCCAAAAAGTAAAAAGAGATAGTTCGTTTTGCCCTCGTTCACTACCACATCTAATTGCTTTCCTTCCTTATCCAGCATGGTTAAAGCAGAACTAACGGCGCGGGTGTTGAGGCCACTGATAATAATATCATCGGCATACGCCAGCAGCCGTACACTCTTACAGAAGATTGTACCTGCTCGATTAAGCCCTGTAGCTCAAATTATTTTATCCAGCAGGAGACTGAAGAAGTCGCGCGATAGGGAGTCGCCTTATCTGAAAGCTCGTTTGGTATCGAACGGCTCGGTGAGGTCCTTCCCGACCCTGACGGAGCTTTTGGTATTGTTCTGCAGCAGTTTACACAGCCATAGTAGTTTTGTGGGGATAGACATCGCGCAAAAAGCAGCAGTGTAATTGCGATTCGAACTTCTTCGTTGAGGAATGGAACGTCTGCTCCATCGTCCATCGATTGGGGAATCCGACTCGTCTTCTCTTGGCATTATGCTTTCACAGTCATTTAGTAGACTAGAGAAGTTTTTTTTTATAAGTTTATTATATTTTGGGCACTGGTTGCTAGATAACTTCTAGGTGTTCTTCCAGAGAGTACTTCGAGCTTGAAACCTACTGTTCGTCGCCTAATTTTTTTGTAGAATTTTCAAACCATTACCCCTATCGGCCAAAGCGTCATCACTCTTTTTCTGCATCGCATTGTAAATATAGTGATTCTTTAACTTTAATTTTGAGTGGACCTCTAAACTTTAAAGTTATTAGGCAATTTTGTACATACTAGTTATCGATTTTTAAATTTGCATTGTAATTTTTATATGTGTGCGCATGTGACAAGCAATTTGTACATTTTTAGTTTTTTAAATTTCAAGCTTTCTTTTACATAGCTCGCGTGACGTATATTTTTCTGTTTGGATGTGAACAATTGTGTTTTGTAAAAGTTTTTCTGTAAATGTGTATTACTTCTAGCTGGGGTCTGTTTAATCTTTGATGGTCGTGTTGAGTTTTTTTTTTTTTTTTTTTTTTTTNTCTTTGATGGTCGTGTTGAGTTTTTTTTTTTTTTTGTTTTTTGTTTTGACTATGTATTTCTTTACTCTTCCTGCTATTACTTATTGGGTAGTCAGAAAATCTTTCATTTGTTGCCTCGTTAGGGTACTTCTTTCGCGATGAGAGCGATTGCTACCAACAAAGGAACGACTTTTCTGGTAATGCTCCGGTGAATATTTTTACTAGAATAGGGTGGTGTCGATAGAACCGAGAAACAATTAGATACAGTAGATCATAGTCTAATATATTCTTCACTTGTTTCTTTATGAATTTTAGGCAAGTTTAGTAGTGTTTTTACTTCTTTATCCTTCGTTTTCRCATCTTGCTTTTGGAGCTTCTTAAGCAAAATTGAATTTTTCGTCATTAAGAGCGAAATGTTTCTCCAAGAAATCCTAATGTAAAACTGAAAAGGTGGCATGCTATAATTGAGGAATATGCTCCTAAATAATATACTAACCAGGTAATGTTGATATAGTAGCAGATGCATCGTCTACACAGTATTTGAACCAGGTTTCTGATGATTCATCGGAAAACGCGAATCAATATTCGGCGGAAAGCTCAGGTAATGTACAAATTACGAAAACAAAAAACCGTTGAATCAGTTGAAACAGCAAATATTACTGGGAAAATTACATTTTTCGATACATGAATCGGTAATTAATTTTGGAAAGACGACTCATATTATTGAATGTGATACAACGGAGAATTTGATGACGATTTTAATGGAATTTTTGAGACCTGATCTTGTAACAGCAATTGATTGCACCCAGTGGGATCTGTATGAGATCAAAACTAAATGAAAGGAAAAATTTCCAAATAAATTTTTATATAAAAAATATTTCCAAGCGATGTGTTAAATAGAGGCGATCAGGGTATCATTATTGAACGAACGGATAATGGAGCGCACAATGCTTATGAGGAATACATAAAACAGATTTCCGCTACATATTACTGGCCTGAAAAACGGAAACAGTTCAGAGAATATGTAAGAAATTGTGAGATTCGTTATGAAAATAAATATGATAGCCATCCGCAGAAAGTACTAGTTGGGGAAGTTCCTATACCTAAGGATGAGGGGATACAATTTATATATAATATTTTATGCGCAGTCTTTGAAATTTATTACATATATTGACGCATATTCGAAACTTTTAGTTATTAAACAGATTGAAGATAAGATTAATTTAGAAGATAAAGTGTTAGAAATATTGCAAGGTTTTACAAATGTTAAAAGAATAACAGTTGACAATGACCCACGATTTACGACAGTGCAGATTAAGAATTTGATGCAAAGAATTCAAGTTGAAATTTACTTTTGTAACCCAAATCACAGTACCACAAACGATCAGGTTGAGAGAGCACACTTAACATTAATAGAAATTGTTCGATGTATGAAGCAGGAATATGGCTAGATCAGCTTTTCTGAATAAATTTATAGGGCTGTTCACCAATATAATAAAGCTATACATTCTCTAACTGATAAAAAACCATTTGAGATTCTTTATAATAAGGTAGCGCATAATACAGTACCTCACGGCTTTTGTCAGCATAAAGTAAAATGTTGGATAACACTAAAGGAGTTGAGTTGTATTATGCCACGTGTATCCCAAAAGACTGTTATCATATCCTTTCCAGCCGAATTTTTTGTATTTCCATGCCTGAGAGCCGGTTCATTAAGTGCAGCCCACTAGAATGACTGTCGATTTTACTCCAATGAAAAATGATGGAGCCATGTTCTGTTGTCACACACCGACGCAAAAGTTCGGTGTTATGACGATTAAAGAGCACTTCGGTGTTTTTTTGTGCTTTCGCCTCTTTAAAGCATCACTATCCTCAGTGTTCATTTCGCCTGTTTCCAGCTGAGCAAATATCTCTTCAACGGTGGATTTCTCTGAGCACAAATTCAACAGTATTTTTCCCCAAAAAGATTTATTAACACACGAAATGCTTTATGATCCATATTTTTGTAAACTAACACAAGTTTCTTCTCAAAAATGCTATATCGCATTAACTAATAGTTATAATCCAACTAATAGAAATCACATAGATGGTAGTAATAGTATTATCTATGTTCAGCCACAGTGAAGCGTGGACGGGTCCTCTAGCAAATAATAAATTGAACGAACTAATTGAAAACACGATAGAAAGTATACACGAGAAATAACAATAGGGAAAACAGGAACTTTAAGTCCGGCAATTTTACATGTCGACGAAACTGAAAATATAACAAAAAATGAGAGGAATACTGATAATGACTGCCATAATGGATATTTCCACATTTAAAATTAAAGAAAAAAAATTAAGAAGTAATCGTTATTTATGTAAAATACCCAAAAAATATCTTGGATTGTAAATTTTATGAAATAAGAGCGATTGCTAAATAGATGGTAGGTTAATCCTAGGTAAAGAAATCGCAAAATGTACCGAAAAATACTTTATTTTAGAAAATTGTAAAAAATAATAGGAAAATTTTTATTTTAAAATTCAAAATACAAATACTTGTTAATCAGAAATTTTAGCTGGTAAAAAAGAAATAAGGAAATTATTATTTATTATTGCATTTATTAGGAAAAATATACARGCTATTAAACCTAATGATAAGGAGGAGTGCGAGCAGCTTTGGCCATCGACTCCGATATTATAACAAATCTATATTATATCATATTATGTATGTTACATTC
>NW_017534541.1:4269-5617 GCF_001853355.1 Bactrocera latifrons | reverse complement strand
TTATACTCAAAACAGTATAAGCAGGATTGCGCAAAAAGTAAGCTAGGGCAATTGCGAAATTTAAAAAGAGGAAAGAAAAATAACAAAACCAAACATACATATATGCTAATAATCACCACTTTCATATGTACATACCTATTACATACCGAAACAAAGTGAGAATCAAAATTAATGCGACATACACCCACATGTATGTATAAAKAGCATTACTAAAATTTTACAAAAAGTGCATACATGCACTAACCGATCTTCTATTCCCGCGTTATCCGTACGGCAAATAATACACACACACACATACATGCGGCATACAATTGCCTATACCGGCATATATAACGGAGATAGGGTACAAAACTAAATTAAAATTTCACAAATTTTACAAAATTCCGAGAATATAAAGCAGTAAATGCGAAATTTTTAATTTATTAAAAATTTTAAAATTTGCTAAAAAAAAAATTACGGTCAAAATAAAACAAAATTTTTTTAAGAGTTGGTAGAAAGAAAAAGCAAATACATACGTATTGGCATCTTGAAATGTCCACACAAACATACTTATATTCAAAGACCAAATCGGCACCTGTCCAGCAATACCCCTTGTTCTTGTTAAAGCACAAGCAAGCAGAATTGCAAACAAAACAAAAAATAAATTTTTGGCATCTTACGTATGCACATAAACACACACATATTGTGCAAACTCATATACAAAGGTCATCAACCTTTTTCTCCTCTCTCATTATCGCTCGTATACTCAAGTACATATACATACAAACGAGAAGAAACAATAAATAAAATTGATAGCAGGCAATAACAAACTAATAGCACTGCTAAATAAGAACCGGTAACAAGAAAGGCCATTAACCTTTTACGTTTCTTATTATCACTCGTATACCAAGTACATGTATACATATTAACGAGTACGAAATAATAACTAAAACTGAAAGCTAGCAATAACAATCTAATAGCAAAGCTAGCTAAGAACCAGGAATAAGAAAACCAAAAACGCGTTCGTTATTTGTKACATTGCATATACATCAACATTTGAAAACTTTTATCTTAAAGATTCAAACCTATTTATTATTATAATAAGTATATTGAGAAAATGTTTTGCATTATTTTCAATTTCATATTATCTAATCGTAGTTTTTTCAAAACACGAGCGTTCACATTCGAACAAAATAAACATACGTCATGCGAACTGTGTAAAGGAGGGCACAGGCTGAAATCATGCGAGAAATTTAAAAAACTAAATATTAACGAAAGAAACAATTTCGTAAGAACAAAAAAACTTTGTACCAACTGTTTGTCACATGCGCATGCGCTCAAAGATTGCGAAAGTAAATTTAATTGCGTT
>NW_017534541.1:0-3559 GCF_001853355.1 Bactrocera latifrons | reverse complement strand
ATTTTTACAAATCCACAACTACTCGATTAGATAATGGCCGGTACGTCGTACSACTACCACTAAAGCCAGAATTTCCCCACACACTCGGCTTAGGTCATTCTCGCACCTCTGCTATCCAACAGTTTTTAAGTATGGAAAAAACCTACTTAAAAAAGGCGAGTTAAAACCAGAATACGATAGGGTTTTAGAAGAATATCTCCATTTAGACCACATCGAGGAAGTCAGCCCTGGCGAAAAAATTATACAACGTAAATACTATTCATTTTACTTGCCACATCATGCAGTAATAAAGCCAGACAAAAAAACCACAAAAGTAAGAGTTGTCTTTAACGTATCAAAATCCTCAAGTTCGGGGAATTCCCTAAATGACATTTTATTTAAGGGAACAACGCTTAAGCCAAATTTAATGATCTTAATATTAAACTGGCGTATATACAAATACGTTTTCAATGGGGATGTTGAGAAAATGTATCGACAAATAGTCGTACATAAAGATGATCAAGATTTTCAGCGAATTATTTTCCGAAAATCTCCCAATAGGCTTTCGCCAATTATGATACAAGCAAAAATTCTAATACAAGAATTATGGCTAGATGGTACCGACTGGGACGAACAAGTGAAACCACTTCGCTTAGAAAAGTGGTCCCAGTTCGCGGGTAATCTGAATGACATCTCACATATACAAATCCCATGATGAATAAATTATGCCCCAGAGCACAAAGTCGAACTACATGGCTTCTGTGATGCCTCTGAAAAAGCATATTCTGCCACCATCTATGTGCGCACACAATCTGACACAGCGACCACCAGTCACCTATTGGTAGCCAAGGCAAAGGTGGCTCCGCTAAAAACAATAAGTCTGCCACGACTGGAACTATGTGGTGCGCTACTACTAGCCAAACTAGTATCCATTGTGCAAACTCATCTAAATATGACCAAATATAAATTCTATCTCTGGTCTGATTCCGAAATTGTATTAGCATCTTTAGAAAAACCTCCATATGTATGGAAGACGTATATTTCCAATCGAACGTCTYAAATCCTTGACCTAGTGGGATCAGCCACTTGGCGGCACGTGGCCAGTGCTGACAATCCTGCCGACCTAGGTACAAGGGGGTGCAAGCCTCTGCATCTTGCAACCACCACTCTTTGGTGGAATGGCCCTCGATGGTTAATAGAATCCCCCGATTCTTGGCCACGATCGCCCATACGCAATATAATTGCCCCTGAAAGTCGAAAAATCGACCCCTTTCACACGATATTGGATATACTGACATCCTTGAGCGATTTTCATCATACCCTCGAGCCATCAGGGTAATCGCTTATATGCTCAAATTCGTAGAGCGGCTCAAACTTAGAATAAGGGGAATCCGCACAATCTATCCCCAAGGCGATACAGTGACGCACCTAGACTTACAAAAAGCAAAGGTCGCTCTTATCGCATCAACTCAATCGCGCCACTTCAGCTGCGAGATGTCCCTACTAAGAGAATAGAGGCCGATTGACAAAAAGAGCTCACTCTTAGCTCCGTGCTAATGGTCGGCTTGCTAACTTAAGTCTGACATATAACGAACGCCATCCTCTAATAATACCAGAGAAGTCTCGACTTGCAACATTGCTACTCAAGTATATACACATACTAATGTTGCACGCGGAACATCGCCTAATGCAACATATAATCCGCCAAGAGTTCTATATTCCCCGACTTAAGCCTCAAATAAAAAAGTGCATTTTCATGTGCAAGATCTGCACTATGCATAAACAGAAGATGAGGACGCAGATTATGGCAGCACTTCCACCGGAGCGCTGCAACTTCGCTCTGCCTTTCACCATTACAGGTGTTGATTTTGCTGGGCCTTTTCAGATAAAGGCGTCCATGCTAAGGTCTCCTACACTAATGAAAGGCTATGTAGCTGTCTTTGTCTGTTTTACGACAAAAGCAGTGCACCTCGAGCTTTGTACTAATCTGACAAAGGAGGCTTTTCTCGCGGCATTTGCTCGCTTCGTCGGACGACGCAGTTTTCCGTCCAAACTCATGAGCGACAATGGAAAAACCTTTATCGGAGCTCAAAGAGCCACAGAAAAACAGTTTGTGGACTTTATTCAACAAGTCTCCCCTGAAATTGTACAAAAGTACGCSCCCCAAGGCATTAATTGGCAATTCATCCCCCCGAGAGCTCCTCATATGGGBGGTTTATGGGAATCAGCTGTAAAAGCTTCAAATCCCACTTAAAAAAGGTAGCTGGAAACTACAAATTTAATTACGAAGAATTTACAACACTATTAATTCGCATTGAAGACGTTCTCAATTCACGGCCACTAACAACACTGTCGCAAGATCCCTCAGATCTCACAGCCCTAACTCCAGGGCACTTTCTCAAAGGAGCAGCCATTCTGGCCACACCTGAGCCAGGCGTGGAGTCGATATCCTTATTAAATCGATGGGAGAGAATTAAAATTCTCCATCATAATTTTAGTCGCAGATGAAAAGAAGACTATTTAAAGGACCTCCACAAGAGGTATCGATGGAAAACATCAGAAAATGCGCCAAAGCTTGGAGATTGTGTACTTATTAACGACGATTGTCTCCCACCCACCGAGTGGCGACTTGGTCGTATAGAAAAGCTCCATTACGGCTCAGACGGTCACATCCGGGTAGTTGATCTCCGTACTCAAAGCGGAATACTCACCAGACCGCTGGTTAAATTAAGCTTTCTACAAACAGCGGATAATAACGAAAAACCGATACTAAATAATCCGAACACAATGCCGAAACACAAATAAAAATAAAATCAAACATTACAAAAAAAAATGGTCGGTCAATATGACGACCCAGTCATTACACATAACGTGGCACAATCACACATTCATTTTATATACTACCACGTATATTCAAATACAATTTTTTACAGAGATCAAGATGGACGTGGACATGCCTACTATGCCAACACCAACTGTTCGGTCGGCAATCAACGTGGGACGTACTGGGCCAACTCCTCCGCCCCGCCCAACCAATGCTACTCCATCGACTGCCGCTTCTGGTAGTGGCTCACGATCAGCCCCATCAACGCCATCCGCTCAAGTGGAGCCGCATCGGATCCGATGCCCGCTATGTCGCCGGAAGCATCGACTACAGCACTGTGGGCTTTTTAAGGAATTGACACCGACACAACGCCAGCGGGTTGCCCAGGCACATGAGCACTGCCTCAACTGCCTGTCGCACACGCATTTGACGCAGGAGTGTGTTTCTGCCGATTTATGCCACACGTGTGGCAGGCCACATCACACGCTGTTGCACGGGACCCCACGACGCGATGTAGGTCGGCCAGCTGCCTCAAGCACAGGTAGAGCAACGCAAAGAGACCAGACAGTACGACGCCGAACCACTGCAACCCGGCCTGAGCCCCATCAATGGCGTCCGCACCACGTTGCACCAACCAGGCGTCGTCCAAAAGCGCCACAGCATCGCCCCGCTACAGGACTCAGCAACGTAGTTGCAACTCTCCAGCAACTACAGAGGTTGCTAGGCTGAATATTCGCCTAGGGGGGCCGGGATGGC
>NW_017534540.1:42845-49042 GCF_001853355.1 Bactrocera latifrons | reverse complement strand
AGCTCTTTTTGCTCTTTTAAAGATTTTTGTCAATTGTATTAGCGTTTAGTGCTTCCTATGACTAAGTGTGCTGTTTTCGTGACCACGGCTGTATATATATATATATAAAGAGGAATGTGTTACAAATATTTATTCACGTACTCTATAACTGTACATAATACGTCAGCCAAAAATAGGCTACATATCATAAAATTATGAAGCTTATTTACAGCTCCTCTAGCGTCTCGAATAAGAAATTGAAGTATAAACTCTATAAAATAAGGGTAAAGGCGGGAAAATGCACAATAAATATTCGTGCAAGTTGCAAAAATATTGAGAGGTTGTCATAAATAGAGATTTCGATTTAAAATTATAACAGCGTCTAAGAAATTACATGAAATTCCAACTTATTGTGAACTACTGTTCGTTCATGCTTACTTAAGGTTTAGGTGTGGGATGAACTTATCGATGGAAAAAACGGTGACAGCATGAAAACATGAGACTTCTAGATGTTAGGATTAGATGTAGGTGACAAGACTGTGGCGCAAATATTCCTAACCGTCGGAATTAAGAGTACATCCGGGACGTTGAATTTGTTGAGTGTAACCCAGACTTCTGTCTAAGTCTGAAGGGGTGTCTGAGTGTGTATGGGGTCAAACATCGGGCCAGTAGTTCAGAGCAGTACGAAGACTCAACTGGTGGTACTTTCGGCTACCAAGTCTGACAGGAGACTTTATTCTGTTACCTCGGGGAGTAATAGACCTTAGAGTTCGCTCTAATCTTCTCATGTGAACTGGCTCCTCGGGGAGTATCGTAGTGGTTGTGGTTCAAATACAATGGTGGGTAGAACTGTGACTCAATTGAATGTGGATCCGATATGCTTTTGAACACTCTGGGATACTCCTTTTGAGTACATGAGTTTGTTACTATTTTTAAGCACAAACAACAATAATTTCATTCACATAAATATGTCGAATTCAATAATTCAGCCGAAAGCCATGGTTTTCGGGTGGCAGTTTAAAGTGATCCTTCTCTGGCAGACCGAGTGTTCCAAAATTGGCTTGAACTATTTTGAATTAAGGATTTTGATTTGGAAGGGGAAGAACGTCCAGAGCGACAAACAAATATTAAAAACAAGAAATTGAAAACATCACCATATTATGCAAATTGTTTCCAAATACAAGCATTGCCAAAGACTACGGTACAATCTTCAAGAATAATAATTTTTAATTAATATATTTTAGATCGAACCACTATAGCATATAGCTGTCATAAAAACTGGCTGTAAGTCATAAATAAGTTTAACAACTGCTATTCCTTTTACTAAAATGGCAAATGCAAGTATACCAAATGTACATACGCACCTACACATATATATTGACTTAATTTCGAGTGTCCGCTCACAGCGCTAAAGCGTTGCTGTGTGAGGTCTATTTGTTTTTAGCTTAAAATGGCTGTTCTGCAAACGCACTCCACACTACCCACATGCCTACATGCAACTGAAACCACTCGACCGTTTATTTCCTGTTAGCTGCCTTCTTTTTGCATCCACCTGCTTTCTTTATATACAAGTCTCGTTATCCTTGCCCATCAATGTTGCCTCGGCTTCGTTTTCTATGCATACTTTGGGTCGCCCATTGATGCCGCCATTATTCATAAGAACTGCAACGTTCGTGCTATACTTCAGTTTGCTGTCCAGCATATTCCACAATAGTAAAAAAAAAAACAGAAAATTTAAATTCAGCAAGAAAGAAATTCGCAGAAAACGCTTCAAACACTCGTAACTGCAAACAAGTTGCTTCAGTTGCTGTTGCGGAGGCGAAATGAAATCCTTATGGTGGTTATGAAGACATGACATATTATATAGTATTACACAAGGGAATAATGCAAATAAGCGACAGCTCATTGAACATTTGTGTGAATAACTTATTTCCTTCGTTTCGGCTCACTCTTGCCTACCAATACTGCATTCCAGCAGGCAAAGTAATAAAGATGAAAAAGTTTGTTTTGCAAATTTTACTAAAGAAACATGACACAAGAAGAATTCCACTTTCGCCGTCTCTCCGCTCTACGTATATAATTCTCTAAAAAATTAGCGACCTAAAATTAAAGTAAATAAACTGTTCGTTGCCGCCCTGAGTGGTAAGCGAAAGAAGAGTCAATTAAGTAATGAAATTACAGGCCGGAAGCTAGAGGACGTGCATTGAGTTGCAGCTAATTTACAGTTTGTAATTTTATATATTATCATAATGAGAGCGAATGAAGAGGAGCAAAGGGTTATTGAAATCTTACGCTCGGCGCATACTTCACGTTTTCAATTGTCTTTAAGGAAATACAACGGTAGAGTAAGAAACCTGATTATCTACTGACTTTTGCCGCTCTCCATTAACATTAGCGATGTCAGCAGCTTTTTTTCGTAAGTTGTACGGACCGATGATACCATAAGACCACAAACCACACCCAACTATCAATTTTGGTGAACACATTGGTTATTCATGAATAATTTGTGATTTTGCTTCACACCACAATCGATAGTTTTGTATATTTACCGCACCAACCAGATGAAGGTTAACCTCATCGGAGAAGACGATTGTCCTAAAGAAGTCGTGTCTCAAGTTGTTGCAAGGCAAAATCTGCAAATTCGCGACGTTTGCGCCCGTTCAATAGATTCAATTTTTAAGTAAGAACAATTTTATATGGATCGAAGCCAAAAATCTTTCTCAAAATCCGCCAATTGTGATTGGGGGCAGTTCCAATCCTTGGGACTATTTTGTAATCCTCGAATTGCGGTCTTCAGCAACATTTGCCTAAAGGGCAGAAATTATTTACAGAAGATTTATGCTCCAAATTTTAAACAATTCGACGAATGTCGAGCGCAGGTGGACGATTTTTATGACCATAAAACTCGCACTTAAACTTGCGATTGGGGACCGACTATTTTAATCATAAATTGTATAATTTGTTATTGCGCATTTATCTTTATAATGAAACTTTAAATACTATTGAATACATTGCAAAACATACAGATTACGACATATCAAAAATGGCCGTAACGACACCTACAAATCATAACGTCCCTATTGGAGAACCTGATATCCTGATGATCGAAGGATATTGCGATCACAAAGCTATATTTAATTGGCATATTGGAGGCCTAAGATTGCTTTCTGAAAGCCCGAATTTAGGAAAACTCTATCTTTGTATTATGGGTTCACTTGGCGGGTTTAAAAAACAGATGCATGAACGCCAGACCGCAGTCGGTCGCTCTCGGTGGTCAACAAATTAAACCTTACGCAGCTACTCAGATTATTTGATTAAAAAACGTGATTTTTTCCATATCAACTACCTAATGTCTTTTAAGATGGAGTTTTAGGAGCGGTGTAATATATCCCGTACCATCCGACTGATAGCTGGGCATTCCACCGAATTTACTTTTCGAATTTTCTGAATGGGTTAGGTGGGTTTCAAAGGTAAAAAAAAGGTAATTTTAAGATTTTTTTTAATAAAAGCTATCATATATTTGAAAAATGTAATAGTTTATATCAAAGGTATATATTCGAACAATATCTCCTGTAATTTCGATACAAAAATGTTGAAAATTCCGCCGTTGAGACCGCATTTCCCTGGGTATCTCTTAAAAAAGTGCTATTGCCGTGGACAGCATACCTTATTATTGGTTCATATAAAATTAATAAACTGAGCATATTCTGTTGGTACATATCTAAGCATCGTTTTTGAACGTAGGAAATAAAGAAATATTAAAATTGTCCTTCTTTTCTTGGACTTTGAACAAAAAATAAGTTGTAATGAACAAGAAAAAATCCTTCGTTCAATAATTAAATCGGTCGATAGATTTTCGAGAGATCGTGTCCACCGACTTCAAAAACACAGTTTCGAGAAAAACGCGTTTAAAGACAGGGCACTTAGCGCAACTAGCCTTGAGTGGACAAGTTCTCAAGGCTGTGTCTTCGAAATTATTATTCAGATCAACTTTAAAATTTAGGAATATATTCTAGAGGTATTTTAGAATTTAATAAAGCGAACACAAAAAAAAAAATCCGTTTTTGGAAATTCTCAAACCCACCTAAGCCCTGAATGCAAAATTTTAAGATAGGTATTATGACTCTTGCAATATTACCAAATGCAGTTTTGCATAGAAGTAAAACCTTACTGGTCTGTTCACCATCAATACTATTCCGAAGCATATTTGCGGCATGTCCTGTAGCATGCTCGAAGACCTAAGGTGTCACTGTAGAGCCACTGCGTCAAACAACCTTAGAAGGAGGGGAACGGACTGAGTCAGCTTAGGAAGAAATTGTGTTTCTAGTTGCACCCGAGCGGGTTAGCTCGTCTAACGTTTCATTTCCTTCTATTTCTATATGATAATTTACTTAGATAATATTAGTATATAGTTGTAGTTACCCAGGTTTACATGCTGCTTGGCTGTCCCGGTTAAAGAAAAAGTCCATTTGGCACCTATGCTCACAATTTCGGCCTGAAATACTAAATTGTAGCCATTTAGTTTGAAGAAACTTTTCATGTATATACTTCTGCAGGAAAAGCCCGTTCCTGTGCCAATGTTACCCTTTGTGCCTGTTTCTACTTATGTTACTCTTTTATCCGTCGTTGAATATGTAGACTTCGCCATTTGAATTCGTCAAAATGCTTTAAATTTTCCTTATCTATGCAAATATACTGAGATCAGTAATACTTTCGAATTTTGTAAGTTGTCCTGGAATACGTTGAGAATATTTTGAGACCATAGGTCATAGTATATCATAAAGCACATTCGATTAAAAAATTTGAGAAAACTCAAAACGGTTTTCTAAAGTTTGCATTTTATACTATTCGCTTTGAGAATCCTATTCAGTGATACAAATCGTAAATTATAAATGTGATTCCAAAAGTGCATGAAATCAAAGGTTAAGGATTATAAATTCAGGGTTGGCTTTCTGTCAAAAAAATTGGTAATTTTATGATATATAATCCTGGTTATACTATATTTTGGGGATCAACTTAGTAAACATGGTACACTAATTACATCAGCTCTAATACACCTGCTATTATGATTTTGTGTTTGATACGGGTTTAGCCGAAATTAGCCCCTTCTTACATTCACTATTTTTGTGCAAAGGCGTTTCTTCGCTTTCCATTTGAAATGTTAGTTTTGCAGCTTTGTCTTGTGCGCACACTTCCAAGGACAAGGACAAGGACGCAATAAGGAATAATATGAAACATGCTCCAGGGGAAGAGTACAATTAGCTAGTTATAAATATGTACAGCAAATGGCTCAGTCTTGCTGCTTTTTCTTGTCTGAGTGGAGGCAATTAGCGCGTCAAGTTTCGAATGGTTTTGAGTGCGAGTTTTGTTTGTCATCAAAATACAACCGAAATTTGGTGAAGCTTAAGCAGCTTTACTTTTCAAGAAACCACTTATGTTAAGATTTCTTAAGCGCTATTCTGAATGTACGTTCATATAAATATGGATATAATTCACGGAAAGTTTAAGTGAGTTGGGTTTGTAAAACCTTTTAGGTTATGCCAACAAAGCGATGGTTTTAATCCTTATTGCACATGTGTTATGGTAGGGACTTTAGTTTTTATTGAATTATATACTTCATTATTTTTTCAAAGAGTATACGGTTAAAAGGTCCTCAGAAGTAAGCTTCTTTGAGTTTGCTATAGCGAAAGAGTTAAGGAGCAGCAGTTGCTAATCGAGCAGGAGAAATTGCAGCATTAGTTTTCACGACATGAAAGGAAGTCTCCCTGCCACCTTGGACCTTGACGAGGGGTAAAACGTAATTTAAGTTTAAAGTAAAGTAAAACAATAAAATACTCAAATATATGTATTATTATTTAAAAGTTCTGATCTAGTAAGAAATTTAATATTTTTGCATCGAATGGAACGTTTTATTAAGCATGGTTAGAACTACCCGATATATGTGAAACATTGACCGACTCGTTCGATAAGTTGTTGGCATTTTGAAGTTAATTTCATAAAGCTACCGTCATGGCAATTCTGGTCACTAATGACAAAAACTGAAACCATCTATTTTCACGCTATTTTCTTGAGACGCATTTTTCCCAGTAAAAATATTCACCATGCTCACAAGTAGATAGAAATTCCTTGAAGTCGCGTCAAAACTATAAGGCGTATGCCGAAAATTGTACTTATCAAGCCCCCAGAGCTTCTGGAGAGCCCCTATGGGTGTGCATGGT
>NW_017534540.1:40671-42233 GCF_001853355.1 Bactrocera latifrons | reverse complement strand
ATTTCGTGAAGATACCACGTCAAATGCGAAAGTTTTCCATACAAGTCCTTGATTCCGATCGTTTGGTTTGTATGGCAGCTATATGCTATAGTGGTCCGATATCGGCAGTTCCGAAAACTGAGCAGCTTCTTGAAGAGGAAATATCGTTTGAAAAGCCTCAAAACCATATCTTAAAAACTGAGGAACTAGTTCGTATGTATACAGACGGACGGACAGACGGACGCACAGACTGACAGACGGACATGGCTAAATCGACTCAGCTCAACATACTGATTATTTACATATACTTTATGGAGTTTCCGACGCTTCCTTCTGGCTGCTACAAACTTCGTGACTCACTTAATATACCCTGTTCAGGGTATAAAAATTGATTTTGATCGATCAATTTGTATGACATCTATATGCTATAGTGSTCCGGTATTGGCGGTTTCGACATGTGTAAAATGTCTTGGAGAGAAGAGGAAGTCTATAAAGTTTTGGGAGATATAATTATCAATATATTATCATAATACATATAAGCGAGTAGACAGACGGATCTGCTTAATGAGTCTCAGCTCAGCATACTTATCAGTTATATATTTACATATATGTATATTTTGTAGGGTGTTGCAAGCTTCGTGGCAAACTTAATATATTTTTTCAGAAAATAAAAATCCGTGTCTTTGCGCAAAGGCCAGGAACACAAGCAAATATTTGACTTAGTTTCCAGTCAAGTACCTGGCACATATGTGCAGATAGTAAACGATGTCTTGTTTGGTGTCTACACACTTGTCAATTGTACCGATATGTGAGATGTGAGTATTTAAGTACGTATATATGAATTTTACAAATTTTACCTACTTTCAGTTGGTTAAACAGACAATAAAGTCTTCTTATCCTTCTACAATCCGCCTAATAATATTTGCATTCTGAATCTGCTTGAATTCGCAAGAACTTCCACGACTGGCAATTAAGAATGAACAAAGAAGCAAAACCAAGACCAATTGGTTGTCGAAGGAAGAAGAAGATCGCGACAAAAGTGAAATTTTGGTAGTTTTCTGTTGTTTGTTTTCGCTTTATTGTTCAGCGTTTCTTATGTCTGTTGTTTATATTGTGTTTGTTTTATTGCCACTTCTTTAAAGCGGTTTCACCCTGTAAATAACCGTTCAAGTATTTGATTATTTTATTTTCCTTTTTTCATATTTTGGGTATTATTTCGATAGTTATGTGTTTGTTTTTCGAAATTTTAACGGTTTAGTTAGTTTATTAAATATATCTGTTAACTTCCATGGACATGTATAAACAATGGTTCAATGGCGGACTTAAAAGTATTGTAGAGGGATTTTGGTTTTTACATCTAAGCACCACAAGTTGCTGAAGAGTATTTGTTACTACTGTTTTGTTAGTTTAGTCCGATATATATACACAAGAAACTTTCCAAAGTAAACATAAATGTTTTGAGTCTAGCGGCGCTGGTGGCGCCTTCTATATGCCGACTGGTGCGTTAGAATCTGCTGTCTTTGTCGATTGCCCAGTAAGAATTTCATGATCTTTAATAGATAGGAAGTGAAGTTATTGTATTG
>NW_017534540.1:39523-40112 GCF_001853355.1 Bactrocera latifrons | reverse complement strand
GTCCCGGAACGCGGCTGGCTACATACAGCACATATACTGCGTTCTAGGTCTCAAGTTCATTCCAGGAAACAACATAGTTGATGATATTGTCTAAAGTGCCACCCTTCTGTCTAGTGAACCAGTTCAGAAAATAAACTAGTCGGTAGACACGATACACAAAGAAATGTTTGATAGTGCTGCATACCGATCAAAGTGAGATGGAGTGCTTTGAACCCGTGAAGGAAGAGCTAATTTTCTCAAAAAATTTGTATGACGTTTATTGGCATCGGCATAGATCACAACTTGGAATCATATACAAGAAATGTGGGCATTATTAACGATACATACATATGTAGAAAGTCCAGATTCATAGTTCAAGGGGCTGGCTGAATTATCATAATTATATAGCAAGTGTCAATTAAAAAAAGGACCTTCACTACCCTTTGAGACATCATGTTGAGAAGGACCTGGCTGCACTCTGTATCTCGGATTGGCGCCAAATAGCGAAAAGGGAAAACGGCTTCAAATTGCCAGTCTATTATTAATGTTGGATTGCATAAGAACTACACATTTCAATTTCACCAAAATTTTACTTGGATATAAAAGTGTT
>NW_017534540.1:37812-39048 GCF_001853355.1 Bactrocera latifrons | reverse complement strand
AGATCCATGATTAATTTGCTTTTTAGTGCCCGATAACGGCATTACCGCACATAATAAAAACCTTGCGTTGATCAGCGCCCCAAATATTACAAGCATTTTGAAAGTATTATTTATTTCCAAATTTTTCAGGTGAAAGAGACACCTTTTTACCTTGGCAGTTTTGAGGTCGAGCTAAACCTTCTGCCGTGCAGTGCAACTCCACACTGAACTGAATTTTCGTTTAGGCTTTATCCACATGGTACTAGATTTAAGGTATCGATCAGACCTTGTAGCTTTAGATATTACCAGGTGGAATTTCATCAAAATCTATAACATCAGTTCAAGTAAAACAAAAATAATCAATTTATTTAAGGAAACTTTTGGCGAGCACATTATCTGTTTTGGCCTGTATAAGATCAAGCGATTAAGAACCACTGGACTATTTGGAATTTATGAAATCGCTTGTCTACTCAGGTAAGCCCTTTACAATATAGCTAACTCTTGATCATAATGTTAAATTATAAGCATTTGTTTATTCTTGAAAACCACATGCCCAAAATGACACCCTTTATAAAATATATGCAAGTTCTTAACAGATACAGACACCGAACTGGACTTGAGTGAGCTGGAAGGAATTTTAATATGCGAAGTTTGCCCTCAACATTTTCTTCACTGTATAATAAATCAAAACTAGAATGCATTTGCATATTATCCTCAAGGCCGAATAGATTTGTTTTAATTTTTTTAATTTTTAATTTAAAAATTTTCTGTTTTTCATTATCTGTCAAACCTTTGGCTATTATAAGTTATAACGCGTTACACCAAAAGTGAGTTTGATTGAATTGAAGGTGAACTGCTTCCACTTTGCAACAGTTGCAAACTGTATTAAGGGTGTGGTATTTTCAGATAACAAATATTTTCACGTGCAATTTTTCAATTTGTCCTTTACTTCTTATTTACCATATTGATCTGCTCAAGATATTCATTTCGTTTACTTGATTCCCCCTTTCCTTGCCTGAGGAGTTTTGTTTGAACTCTCAAACATTGCGTTTGCATATAACCTCTGCCACTTTTTCTTTTTTTGCGTTGAGTTTATTTATTTTTGGTTATATATTTTTCGACGACCACACCACAACGCTGACTTATTGTTGCAAAAAAATTGCTCTTGTAATTCGATTTCTTTGTTTCTTTTGGGCTTCCTCGTGTTGTTGTCGAGTTAAAAAGTGGGTTTCAAACATGCCGCTGGTTTGATGTTGA
>NW_017534540.1:36351-37654 GCF_001853355.1 Bactrocera latifrons | reverse complement strand
GTATCTTCAGTTAACAAATATTTTCACGTGCAATTTTTCAATTTGTCTTTTACTTCTTATTTACCATATGGATCTGCTCAAGACATTCATTTCGTTTACTTGGCAAAAGAAATTTTATGTTGACATCCTGTTCTGCTTTCACTGGTATCATTATTAAGGAAAAACAAGAGACGAAAATAAGTAAGTAATGACGATAATATTTGCAGGCGCTGGCAAAACTTTATATTAAAGAAATATGGGAGGACTAAGTTCGACTGTAACCGAACATTTTAAACTCTTGCTATTTGCGCTCGATATCTACGATATAAAAGTCATTTGAAAGTCGACACTTCTTGCATTATTTACACTTGTGGGAATATTAATCACATTTACGAGTGGCTGTAATACTTGTTTTTTCCTTTTCATTACATTATATTTTTCTTATATATTGTATGGCACGATACCCATATCATTTACACAAATTCAAGAGGATAGCTGTATTGTTGTAAAGATGATCCATTTCCAGGCTAACTACTTTTTTAAAGAAAACGCACTAACAATGAAAGAACGTTCTTTGATATTTAAAAGATATATAAATAGTGCCGAGATCACGAGCTTCAATTTCTGCCATCAAATAGTCGGTTATCATGGGGCGATTACGTTTGTCATTGACCGTTATATTCTCATCGGGACTATTTTGGCATAATTATGGACCAATGATTCCACCAGCCTACAAATCACACCAAACTGTTTCTGTATGAATTGGCAGATCTTGAATCTCTTCAGTTTATTCTTCGTCCTAAATGCGGACATTTTATTTGTATGCATACCCTTTAAGCCAGAAATGGACCTAATCGCTGAATTGAATTTGACTCGAAAACGTCGGAAGGTCGAGCGGCTTCAGTTCTTAAACAAGCTTTATTTTGTACGCGGTTCGAGTTGCTACCTACAGCGCCGAATCGACTCACTATGATCTTCGTGTACACTCTGAGCTACGGCTATATTAATTAACTTACTGCGTGCTGCACATGGTCTGTTCGGTAGACTTTAATCCAGTAATGAATGATGGGCCTCAAGATAGGTGATGGTGTTGCGAATAGTACGCTCAGTAGGTCGATTATATTGACTGTAAGTTGATCAAAGTAAGTGAAAAACATTCTTTTCAGAACGTGAATTTGTATAATAAAGTTTAACGWTTTGAAGATGTTGTTCAGGAACTCCTCTACTTGTATTACCCTACGCCTCAATCGTGGCTTATCAGTTTAAAAATTTTAAATTCACTATTTGTTGGATTACATTAAGACGTGCACAGGAAAGGACTGTT
>NW_017534540.1:28691-35525 GCF_001853355.1 Bactrocera latifrons | reverse complement strand
ATTTGGAAAAGCTTCGTTCACCAGCAAACTTCAAGGACAGCTGACAGCTGTGCGATTAAATGCAAAATGGAGTGAGAACACTGGATTTGCTAGCGCATTTGTACATTAAAATTGGTGTAGGAACACTGCGCATTCCAAATGGATCAACGTTTTTTCATCAGAAGCGAGTTAGCGAGAAAAATTATGACCTTCTTTGTGTCGCCATAAATTCTATGGGTTAAGATGGCGGACGATATATTCGTGTTAGCAATACGAAAAACTGTCGCCGCCTAAAATGGCAACAGAAGTGATTTAAAAATCTTCTGACAAAAAAAAACGTGACCTATATACTGCTTGATGTATGGATGAGTGTGCACATGTATATGGAAATTCAACATACTTTAGCCATAACACTTTGAAACAAAAAAAAAAAAAACAAAAATACGCTCGGTGTGACATTTTGCATCAAAACTGTAAAATTCTTTTGTATCCTGGCGTTTTAGGATAAAAGCCTATCAAAAGCACGCACATCAGAAGCCACACGTGTATGTGGCAAGGGGTGACTTCCGGTGCTTAAACAGACCTTGTCAGCATGAAGCGCGAATAAATAGAATTGTAATGAAACCATGGAATGGTTAATAAATCATTTGTATTATTTCCCTTTATTATGTTTTTTTTTAGTTTAGTAAGATACTAACCAGTTTATGGCGTACTTGTACATAGTTCTCGCCAATGAAATACAATGCTTCCAAGGCGTGGTGGCCTCCATCTTCTTTTATCATCACTAGCTTATACGATTTCGAAAACTTTTAAACTTGGTTCCAGCCGCTGGCGCTACCGATATGAGAATGTTAGGGGATTGCATCTTCATCCATGTAAGATAAAGTACGTAATCCCATTGACATGGGATACATTCGTTTTAGGAGTAAAAATAGATTTTCACAGCCTCTTTATCGGAAACTGGTGAAAATAATAAGCGATGTCTAGTATAAAGTGCTATTATTTCATAGAAAGTCCCATTGGACTCACTCTCATTTATTTCTCGTGGAATAGACAGAACGGGCTGTGGGAATACTTAGATCTAATATTGATGCCACCAATCAGCAGTTTAAGAATCTTATATAATATACGTAGTCGGAAAAGTTTTTTCGCATTTTGTTGCTGTCCTATGTTTCCATATAATGTGGGAGAGAGCTTCATTTATCGAAAAAAAATTTAAATCGGAGAGTTGAAACAAGTTAAAGCTTTTTAAAAATAAGTGAAAAGAATAAAGAAATTCTCTATATTTTGAAATATATGTATGAAAAAGGGAAGAATGCCATGCCAGCCACCAATGAAATTTGTGAAGTTTACGGAAACGATGCTGTATCAGCTCTTGTAGCACAACAATAGTTCGCTCGCTTCCGTTCTGGAAATTTCGAAATTTCGATTTATACTCATGGAAAAATGTATCTAGCGGAAAAATGACAAAAAATTATCAACCGAAATGATACATATTTGTTTATTTATTTATTAGCATAAATATATAATAAGTAGGAATGTCTACAAGAATTGTTTTTCTGTAAATAAAAAAATTTGTATTATTTTATACAAACTTAATTACACTTAGACTAAAATAACAATATAGAACTTATCCTACCTGTAAATAACAAAAAAACAACATTCAATGTAAATTATTCACTATTGTTTTTTTGTCCCCTTTTTTTTTGTCCCCTTTTTTAATTTTCTTATTCGAGTTACAACGATGTGTCCTCTAAGCTCGCAACGTTACACTGAATTCGAGTATGTGGCACGTAGCTCACATCGGCCAGCGCGCAATATGCGCGACTTATGTGCTAATAATTTCTTACAAATATAAAAAAATAAGTTGCAGTTTGATTAGAAATACGAAAAGAATTTTTCGACTACACAGTATACTGGGACCGTATGTATATTTCCCTTTTAATAAGCTTAAAAATGGTTATGTAGGCTCTCTCAAATCAAATACCTTTACGCAATTTCAACTTTGCTTCCGCCGTTTTCCAATAGATGTCTCTAGGGTCAATCACTGGTCGATCAGTATATATTATATCGATCTTGGACATTAGTGTCAACATTACTTTTGTACCGTTGTTATACAATAAAGCCTTAAATTTCCCACAAAAAAAAAAAAACCGAGGACTTAATAACATATTGTTAATTGTGCAATTTATGCAAACATGTTGACAGCAGTATTCTTTATATTGTTCTGATGATTTCATCCCCTACTATTTTCAGTGGGTTTCATTAGTCTAATCTGCCGTCCTTCTTAAATGGCACCCTGTAGCTTTCTAGCATAAGTCATGCTATTCATTGTTTTTAAGCTCTGCTGTTTCATGTGAATGGTGATTTGGAAGAATGATTAATAATCTTTGAATCTTTTGTCACAATGGGTGGTATATAAGTGGAGTATTCCACTGGGGGCATTTGATCTTTTATTAAAAGAAAAATTAAGAAGGCTATAAGTTGAAATAAATAAAAAAAATTTTGTTTACAAACATATGAATGTAAGCAGCTGTCAATTTGTAAGCCGCATATTAACATTGTAGATTTAGGCTTAGACAGGGGTAAGTACTGATATACATAAGCATGTGTTACAAATGTATCTGTCAAAATTCAATAAAGAGTGAAGTAACCAGCATTTATTCGACTAATGTTATTCAAATTCGTTCATGAGGTTCCATTGTCGTAGTTAAACGTAGGTAGTAACCGGCTAACTCTCACTTGCGGAGGACGTTTTAAGCTTCAACCAATCGCGAGCCCCTGGGCATATCGAAAGATTCGTTTTGTTTGCAGTCTTTAGTCTGACTGCCTTCCATACCTCACCAACCCGCGAGGCTGTTTCCATATAGAGGACCRCCAATCGTTCATCGTCACATCGGAAGAGCTTGTAAAGCCCAGGGTGCCATTCGGCATTCTCACACTTTTGCGGTAACTCAGAGTTCGCTTTGACATAGAAGACTGCAGAGTTAGCTGTCAACCTCTTCCATTCTTTTCGTGAGATAGCACCATCCTCCCTGGTGCAGTAGAATAAGTCAAGCGCTATTTAGGTAACAAGTTTGGCGAAACTACTGTTCSCGGTTTTTTTGTCAAGGGTGGTTTCCGACCTTTCTTTCTTGACCGCTGATTTAACATTCGGACTTACCTTTTCATCATCTCATTCGGCACTCTCTTGGCCCCTTGGAGTGTGTTAGCATGCTGCTCAAAAACTTACTCAGCAAGCTAGTTTCTGTGCTATTACTAGCGGTTCCGTCCATATGAGGGCTCTAACCATAGATTTTAGCCGACTTCTCCCAACGTGTTATTTAAAGAAGAATCTAAATCTTCCTACGACTGGTATATCGGTTCTTTTACTGCTTTTTGTTGGCGACGGTTTCGTCGTTCAAATAGCAGCACTGCCACTCGAAACAAGAACAGCACTCCTTTGGCGGGATAAGATGGTTTAAATTTGGGAAGTCATTGTTGCCATATTTCGTAAATACTTTTAAAACGGAGAAATTATTTTCAAACAACTTTTGCTAAAACTTGTGTTCAAATAGATATCCATATCTACAAAGCATATAATCCCAAACGATTACTAGCATAATAGCACTTTGCTTTATACTACAGGACCCTCGAGTTTCAAAGAATACTATGTCAGCTAGAAAATGTGTAATCCAAACCTCGATGGGATTGAAATTCTAAAATAATGAAGGAAATTTTAATTTGCAGTATTTTATATATTAAAAAAGTGACGAATTTAACCACATTTTTTGCTGTGTAAAACACTACTCTATTGGCAAGAAGTTCAAGGTCAAAAGAAAGTGTTAGTGTTAGCGAGTTTAGTGCTTACATACAAATGTGTGTAATATGTGTGGTGTTTTTTGTATCTCAAATGTGGAAGGTAAATTGACCGTAATGCGCGCCAAAATCCATGGAAGGTTAAGCGCAGGCGCCAAAAGGAAAAAAATCCCTCTAAAAGGAAACTCTTAGACCGAGTTGTTGTTTACCTATAAGTTAACTGTTATATTAACTGTCATACCGATTTATTATTCAAGTAAAAATAGTTGTTGCAGGGAAGCGTATTGCTTAAGCGTGCTGAAACGGAATTAAAACGTAAGGATAGAGAGACGCATAGACATTTTAAATATTTATATATTCTTTTTTGCGGTTAAATTATTCTAGCTATAGATATGCATAAGGAGCTTAGGAAGGTGTGTATAAATATACAATGTGTGGAGAAGTAAGAAGGTAGTGTACTTGTGTGATTAACATGAGTTCAAAGGACGTAGGTTAGCCGCAACATTTCAATTCAATTTAATTACGGTGAGTGCTCGCCTAGGGCGTATAGTGCCACTGTTCTGGGCTATAAATAGATACTTCCAAATCGATTTTTGAAAGTTATGATATGAAAGTCTAGAAAATTAATCTTCATTTAAAAAAAATTTGTTGGGTATATAAACCAAAGAAGAAATTTTTATAACTAGTAAGAATATGATCTAACACTTTTTTTTCATTTAACTTTAGTAGAACTAGCTGAAGTATTGATTGAGCAAAAAACATTGCTTTCATGATATGGGCGCCCAAAAATTGGTTTAAAATTGCTGAGATAGCGATGCACAATAATACTAAAATAATAATTGAATATTATTAAATCTAATTTATCCATATTTAGTTGGTCATTAGTCTCAATGTATATCTGTTGTGTGAAGTATTATTTCCACGCTAATTATAAAATGCATTAGAGCTCTGGAATAATTATTTCGAGTTTATCATTTTTTCGAAAGGCAGCGTCGTGTAAACTTTTATGAAACAATGCTTTAAGATAAGCATGATGTCATAAAATGTAATACTACTGGCAATGAGTCTTCGATCAATGCTTACGAAAAGGTGAGCCGAAGCCAAAAAACCACGTCAAAGCAGACCAAAAATCAGGGTTTGTTGACAGTTTTCTTCGATTAGCGAGTTGTGGTGCACTCCGAATTCCTTAGAACCGATCAAACTGTCAACAAGGACTACTAACTATTTGAGTGTTAGCGTTGTTTGCGCGATGTTGTTTGTAAAAAAGGCCTGAATTATTGGCCGACAACTCTTTGTTTTCTGATTCTTCATGTGTTTTTCGTCAAATTTGCAACCGATAAGATACCGCAGCCACCATATTCGCCCGATTTGTATCCGAATGGCTTCTGACTATTTAGGAAACTCAATCCGCGGCTCCGGAGAAGTCAAGTGAAGACAATTAACGTGACGTACAAGAGATATCTCTATAAGGGGAACGACATAGATTTTGATGAATATATGAAGAATCTTAAAATTATAAACAAAGACTTACGGTTTTTTCGCCATAGTAGTACATCTGTATATACGTTGACTATTCTCTCACTTTGTGAGATATTCTTCCATAATTTTTCAGATATTTCAGACATCCTTTTGTTCATAAGACGCTGMTCATTTGTCAGATTCATCGATAAGACGATGAAGTGGATTTTTTTTCGTATCTAACATTTTTATAATCCTATATGAGCTCGTGCCGAATCATTTTTCTGCTCGGATAGCAGTGATAATGTTGAAGAGTGCACACTAGTGAGAGCTTTATGCATTAAACAAATTTGTGGCCTCCACACAAGCGAGTTGAAAATCATATATATTCCCGAAGTTTGTAAAAATATAAAATTGTAAAGATAGAGATCTAAAAATCTAAACCAGAAACTACTATAATATTGTGTGTATTTTGCCTCCTATAAAAATACTCGTAAGTCTACTAAAAATCACAATAACTGATATTTAATGTAAGTCCAGAAGGGACTTTGATATTTGTAACATCCAAAAAGAAGACCCTATAAATTATATATCAATATAAATGATCAGCGTGACCAGCTGAGTCGATTAAGCTATGTCCGTCTGTCTGGTGGTCATACCGTCTGTCGAAAGCCTTCAGATACCCTCGCATCGCTCCCGAAAATTTCCTTGGTTGGTCGGTTCACATGGTTGTATAATTGATATATGCTACTGAAAATTACTGTAGAGCTAAGAGATTCTAATTATTTAGGAAAGCTGTGCAAAGACAACAGCAACCAAATAAATGTGATTTAAAGCAATTACATAAATATTTCAATCGTATTATTGGCACGCGATTGTGGCATCAGAGAAGCGGAATAAAGTCTTTATGTAAATTTATGTATTTTAGTGCGCAAATTCACAGCGCATTTCTAAAATGAAAAATAATAAAAATCACGAAATAAGTATTTGACCTGTAACTTGAAACCCTTCGTTCACGCTCTTTTAGTAACATTTCAAATTGATTTAGGAAAATTTGTGAGAAAAATATATATTTGAGCAAAGCAAATTATTGTTTGGTTGGTATTCCCTAAATTTGAAAAATTCTCATTCAAATTAAATTTGTTAAATTTCAATCAGTTAGGGTCTTACTTCAACTCAAGCATTTTTTTAGCTAGTTTTAAAAAGTTGCGTATACGCCATGGTATATGTACCTTTTCTACCTTCAATGCAGCGTTAACAACTTTCAATTATACTCAAAGTGTCGAAAGTAGTAAAGCAAACATGAACTGAAGTAAGTCAAGTAAAGTATTAACAATAGCATTTAAAACTAAGGGCATTTGCCTTTACATTGTATACTTTGTGCTTTTGTTAGAGTCATAGGTGGAGCTATCACCTCTATTTTCCCGTACATTATTGCTTCACACATAATATTCGTACGTGCTCAGGCCAAAGATTTTACAGTCCACGGACTATCACTATCATTATTAACTATGAGTGGCACATTTAAACTGTTGCGCAAACCCATTCAACAAAATTTGTATATATTTATTCGCGGCCCTATAAGTTCAGTGGAAGCCG
>NW_017534540.1:26215-27406 GCF_001853355.1 Bactrocera latifrons | reverse complement strand
TGACATTAACCGTAGATTGAGCTTTAAAAAAACTTCATAATTCCAGCTATGTATCAATTTTGATACATACTACAGTTCATAGGAAAAAAGTAGTTATTACTTTAAAGTTTTAATTCATTTACTTTTATTGATAAAATATCAGGCAAATATAAATAAAATAATTACATGTTTATGTGTTATGAATGCAATCTATGCATATATTTTTGGCATGTTTGTCGTTGCAGCACGGCTTTCTACATAAGAAGCAGGATGACGATGTCCACTTATTGTTATGTTCTCCGGAATGATAGCATTTTTGACACCTTGCGCGGTTTTTTTTGGGGACCTATCATCCTTTTGTTTTTTTGATGGGCCAGCATCATTACCATCGCATTTCTCAGGTTTCGATGGAATATACTGGCGAAATTAACAACGACCATGAAATCCCAATAATTGTTCGTCCACAGTAACGCAATTATTAACATTGTAGAATATAGGAAGCTGTTCAGACCACTTTTCCCAAAGGTCTTTGACCACGTCGGGTGAGCACATCATCAAAACGAATGATTTTGTGGATATATAAAAATGTTCTCAGACATTATWGACCGAAATATAGGGCGTCCACAGTATTCCTCAAACAAAGCATGCAAAGTTTAATTTTTGGATCTGATAAATATATAGTAAGAATAATTTAAATTTTTTTTTAAAGCTCTTCTATTGCAATACTTACTTATACACACCGGCCAGTAATAATATGCCTAAGTAGGCATGAAATAATTCCTTGTCAATTTCTAGGTGGTTGGATCCATGTAAATACTTTCCGCAGTTGTTCAAATTTTCAATTATAATTTTTGATAGTGAAGATGAAAAAAGTAGCAGAAATGAATCCCGAATGTTATTTACCCGGCTTGATACAAATCTTGTTACACCTAAAAACCAAGTATCATAATTCGACAACAATTTGGTAAACAATTGTTACCAACCTGGGCGCAAATTGATAACATTTTATCTCCCCAACCATCTTTTGCAATATACAATGGATCATCAACTGAACTACTGACAATAATGTCATCCGGTTCAGATCAACAGCTTTYAGACGAACTACTTTCAATTTCAGTATCAGGATCGGAAGCATCTTCATCTTCTTCACTTCCATCCAGTACCTCATTCACCATTTCTTCAAACGTCAAGAACCGTGGACGAGTCATTTTT
>NW_017534540.1:24631-25805 GCF_001853355.1 Bactrocera latifrons | reverse complement strand
AGGATTCCACAATGCACAAGTTCGAAGTAATTTAAGTATTCATATTCTCTGCGATTATAGAGAAGCATAGCCATGTTTTTATTTTATTTTCGAGCGTATTCTAAACTAATAAGGTGCCCACTGTTTCTAAAAACATGATGTAGCAAGTTTTTCTTTTAACAATAAGGCATTCCAATTGCATATTCCCAAATTATTGTGAGAGAGCCTTTGCTGCCAATTATTGCTCACTGCCCTCATTACTCATAATAATTTTCGAAGCACAAGAGATTTGCTTGCCTCAATTCTTACCAGTTAGTAACTCAAAGATCACTATATTCATATCTGGTTGTGTATCGGCTAAATCTTTTCTTTGTTTTTATCGCCGGCGCTTCAATTAGCTACTTCTTGAGAGTTTTCTGCCATAAGGAGCAATCAACTGCTTAGCGTATGGAAATAATAATCAAAAACTACCTGGCTAAACTTTACCAAACAGCAACAAAACCTTGCTTTACTTATTAAAATAAATGAAATAAGAAAGTAAATTTTATATTCGATTGATTGAGATAAAAAGTAAAAGTTTACGAAGTACCTGAATTCCACCTGGGAAGCAGTCGAAATAAATTCTTAAGCACATACACACAAATATTTAGTTAATATATGCTCCCGAAGGACACATTCAAAGCATATGTGTAGTTTCAGTCAATAAATTTGCGGCAGAATATGTAGAGAAATTTATCAGATTTGCAAATTAAGCAGATTGTTTTTCTCTAATTATTTGTTTTTTGCTTGTTTCTTTCGGATTGTTTTTAGTGGAATACTTTTCGCGCTAATTATTTGTTACTAATAAGTGAATGAAGATTGTGATTTCCTTTATATAATATATTGTTGCGAAGAAAAGTTATAATAAAAGGTGTTCGTTTAAGCGTGTGGTTTTCAAGAAGTAAAAAAGCGAGTCTAATTAATGTTTATGGCCAACAATATAGCTTTATTATAAAGATAACGTAGATAAGGTTTTTGCAATACCCATCTGGTATGGTTCAGTTGCTAGGTTCATAAGAAGAAGTTATCTATTAAGATGCTTCCGCTTGACAGGCTCTGCGGCCTCCCTATCGATACCTCTCCACGTGCATCATACCGTGGGTACCAGAGATGCTTACAGCGTAGTCTTGCCAATACGGGACAAATGCACAAGAGA
>NW_017534540.1:16790-22886 GCF_001853355.1 Bactrocera latifrons | reverse complement strand
GTTCATAGTAGTTGAGTGGAGTACTTAAATGTGTGGTAAAAATTAGCTAAACGAGTAGGGCTAGTTCAACAATAGTTGTGTCTGGCCACTGGATGTAGCGACATGTAAGAAATTGAGCCCCAATGATTAGAGAGAAGGTGACCTTATGACTTTAGCAACTCTTAACCAGAAATTAATTAAGTTAAACAATTTAACAGGACAAGGACTCTACCTCTTCCAATTCCGACAGTAATATGTAAGTACCTATTCCCGGAAACTCATCTGCCTAACAGTGTTCTGCAATATCGCTTTACTAGGCAACCTAAAGCAGTCTATTCAAAAAACACTCGATTACTGTAACTCGACGTGCTTTCACCTTGACCACTCAGTCAGCAAACTCGACGTTAACATCGTTAACATAACAATTTTCTGCAACCGACTTCCTTACGCGATTATAGCCGAGTTAACAACAGTGCGCCAGTCGATTCTWCTTTTCGCTACGTGGCGCCAATTGGATATTCCCCTCCACTGGTCCGTCCCCACCTGGCCCTTCCAACGGAGTAGAGGTTTACATTGAGTAAAATAGTACATTTTTTTATCCAAAAGTCACCTTTAAAATTCTATTTCCACATAATTTAATTATTTATCTTATATATTTCGCAAGAAACCTTAGAGGGCGGATCACCTAATGTTTTATGTGCGAAAAAGTTGCACCGAATTTTAATCATGACAGGAAAAATAAATTTGGTGGCTAAAAATCCGTTAATTGATCAAAATATAGTATWTGTAATAATAATAAAAAATAAAGTATATTCAATCATTATACTCATATGACGCTAAAGCCTTTTGTGTGTAAGGGTCACATGTGAAACCTCCAGACATCAATGCAATTTTGCGGTTTCTTTAAGTTTTATATGCTTGGATTTTTCGTCAATCCTTTTTGATCGCGATTTWTTCCTTTCTATAGTTGGTAAGTAATGTGGTCTCCACAACTTTCTTTTGAACTCTCTTCTTGACCATTCTCTTTACATGGAAGTGCCGTCTAAGTYGCTGCGCTTTGATAAAGCACATACGATTTAAATTTTGTATAAGTTGGTTTAGCTCATGGAGCAAAGACTTTTCTTATGATCTCTCTTCTGAACATTTTCAGTTTGGTTTAATTATTTTCGAGTAGTACTCATGTTTGTGATTTGTAGCATAATACTGCTCGATTGATGATTTTTTATACAGCCGGTATATGTACATTGCCTGTTGAGTAGTGTTGATATTAAACAGTTGGATTAGGAGCGCGTATAAGCGTTTTCTATTTTCGACTCTTAGGCCTGTTGAGTTTTCGCTACTGACTTCGAAGCCCAAGTAAAAAAAGTCTAACACAATTTCAAATGCGTGATGATCAATTTGCCCTTTTGGTGATGGCACATCCAATACGTTTATGAGTAAATTCGTAAGCTGGACACTTGAGAASAACAAAGTTTGCTAACACCTTAAGGGCAAACAAGAAAAATGTTGTAGAGCAGGGTTATGAGGATTATTTCTATTAGTGTTTGCTGTATGGGTCTTTTTTCTTTTATTCTTCTTAAGATTACCGAGAAGTTTTGACTGTATTGTTACTCAAATGTGAGTGAAATAACATTAAAGTGGCCTATTGACAACTGGAAAGTCATTAATAAAGTAGATTGTTTGGGAGTTACAAGCAATTATTGTTGGCTTTATTCGGCTGTTGTATTTTTGAAATATTTTGCTTCTGGTGCGAAAAAAGCGAACTACTGAATGACAGAATTTTTCTTCTTTTCAAAGGATTGGACCTGTCTCTTATACACATCTAGATGTGTATAAGAGACAGACGTTCAACTGACCAAGTGTCAGTTAACTCCCAGTTAAACTCCTTCGCCGGCTAAACAATTCACGCGCAAAACGACCCCATCTGTTTAGCATTCCGACTAATGTCCGAGTACATCGAATATGCTGCAAATACATGCACCTAGTCTTTTACCTTCGACAATTCGAGCAATCAGGTAGGCTGTCTCTTATACACATCTAGATGTGTATAAGAGACAGAAAGTAGCCTCTTCTAGATGACCATACGGTTTAACGGTTTCGGTACTCAAATGATCTGTAGAAAATTTTGCAAATCACTTACGGATGGTTGCTTTGCAAATACAGATCTCCGCATAATACCAATCAAGTCTGTTTTTATTATTATCAGGATATTTWAGTTCTGRAAGAAATTGTGATTCATTTAGAATCGTTCCTTTTTGTCAAAACACCAAAACTTAAATGATAATATTCCCGAATGGAGCAAAAGTAACCGCCAACAGTGAGTGTTATAGACTCGTCAAGATCTGCTAACTCGGTTCGTTTCTTTCGGTAATTGTTTTCGCCTAGGGTCAACTACTTAGATTTCAATATGCTAGCTTATTCTCGTATTTTTAATATGACCTTAATACAACTGCCTTCTTTTGCAGATTTTCGTCTCAAAAAGGATAATACATATGTACAAACCATCCAACAGCTGATTTACCGAAAATCAGGCTTTGCTTAGCTTGATATCCAGTATGCCAGATACTTATATGTCCAGTTAACAATTTTTCTGTTTTTATGGTTGTCTAAATATAACCTCAAATGTTTTCATTGCGTTCACATTCCTTGTTTGTTCGTTTGTTTTGTTCCCTAGTCACTCGCTTATGCTTAGGCAAAGGCGGGTAACGCACCAACTTTATTTCCTACGATTTATWATGTAGCTGGCTTTTGACGTTTCCTGTAAGAAAGAGGCACATAACGAAATATTTTTATAAGCATAAAATAAGGAGATTAAAAAGTTTATTTCTGCATTTTATGCGATTGTGGTTTCAGTCTATGACTTATAGATTTTATAGATAAGTACATAAGTTTCTAAGTAATCAGTGTACTTACTTAATCGAGATAGATAGAGAAATGTGAATAATTACAATCAGAGATGAGTGGTCCGTCAAACGGATGAAAGTATTGTACAAGCGATAATTTTGATAATAGTTGTGATACTCATGGAATTTGTGTTCCCCAGTAAGAAGACTGGTACAACAGATGAGCGGAATACCAAACCCGCTTAATCAAAAACTTATGAAGAGATAAAAGCCAGCTTTAAATTATTATAAAAAACTTTAATTGGGTAAAGAAGACCTATGTAAATTGAGAGAAATATTTGTCGGCTGAAACAGTGTAAAAGCAAGTCTGTAATTTTCATTTCATATAATTCTTATTTTCATTATATACAGTACTGTTTACAATCTCATCAAAGAAGAATATAGGCAAGAAGAACGTTTACAAATTTTTCAGTTTTATAATCAAAATAATCGTTCTCCAATTGCAACTTCTTGTGCGATTTTGCCATTTTATTGTCATAATAATTGTCTGACTGTTTGGACTACATCCAACCACAACCTGGCGGAATTTGAAAAAGAATTTGGCCTTGCATCCATTATTAATTCCTTAGAAAACTCAAGACTGAAGCCATTGGATCCCAGTAGACGTCGCAAATAACTGAAAACATTTTACGATATTTTAAAGAAGATTATTTTCAACGTTGAAACTCACTTTCATTTGAATTATGGGAAGAAAATCCTCAAATTATTCACGAATAACTATTACATTCGCCCAAATTAACAATTTGATARGGTTGCTTTAGTGGAATCATCGGTACATACTTTATGTAAATGGAGCTGGTGACGTCGTTACTGACCATGAAGAGCTGTATAGATCGATGATAACCAAATTTTTAGGGCCGCAATTGAAAGAAGTTGATGTTGACAACATCATTTTTAAACAAGACGGAGCGACGTACCACACAGCACCTGCATGCCCCTGTCATGCTGTATTGATTTCACTTCTACACATCAGAAAACTGAAATTAATTTATAATTAGCATTAAAGTCATTTTGCTTGGTTCCACACGTCACATATAACGTTAGGCGTGTCGTATGAGTAACGGAATATGCCAAAATTACATGTATATTTACTATGAGAAGTATATATTATATAAAATAATTGGAAATCATTTGCCGCTTACAGAGAATCCATTCCTCGCGAATGACTTAATTGGTCGATTTGTACATATAATTCAAAAGAGATAATTACGAGCACTAAAATAAATGTATATAGCATCTCATTGAAGTTAATTACATATCCAGATCATCACGTTGATCATTTACATACAGAGGTGGTCTCTTCTTGTCGTTGTTCTTGCTGTTCAAAAAATTATAGGTTGTTGTAAACCTTGATCTATGAGCTAGCGACTGAAGCTAATTTGGTAAAGATAACGGTACATATGACTAAAAACAGAGCAAGCAAGCTGAAAATTAACGGTAGCCAAAAGTATTTACACACATTTTTAGCACCACAGCAACAACAAGAGAACACNAGTATTTACACACATTTTTAGCACCACAGCAACAACAAGAGAACACAGCAACAACAAGAAGAGAAGAGAAAAAGTTCGTTGTGCAAATACTTTTGACTACCACAGTAAATAGTATGTCTTACACAAACATTGACGCAAATTTAACTTATCCTAAACTGATACGAGGGCTGCTATATATATTTCTGGCCTAATAATAGGAATATTTATCAACGAAAATGGTTTTATTGTTTTTCAAAATATTCTCCATCAAGATTTATACACTTTTGCATCGGCTCAAACCAATTTTCGAAGCACTTTTTCCACTCCGATTGAGACACCCCCAAAACATGTTTTTTGAAGGCTTCAACAGCATCTTCTGGCGACGAAAATCATTGACCACGCATTATTTTTTTCGTTTTTCGAATTTCTTCGAAGACTTCAGGCAAACAAATGGTGGTGTACCACTCAGAATTGACCGTCCTACGTTGCTCAAGCGGAACAGTCGCCACATGACCAGTTTTGACGAAGAAACAGGCGACCATTTGCTTCGAAGTGCTTCTGCCACGAGCAACTTTCGTTGGATTTGGCTCGTCTTGGAAGACCCACACAGTCGATTGCTGTTTTGTCTCGGGCTCATACGCATAGATCCATGATTCGTCACCTGTGACGATCTTATAAACGTCTTTTGAAGCACCGCGATCGTATTTTTCCAGCATTTCTTTACACCAATCCACGCGAGCCTTTTTTTGAGCGATTGTCAAATTGTGCGGGATCCAACGAGAACAAGCCTTTTTACGGACAGGTGTTTATGCAATATCAAATGTATGCTGGTGGGAGAAATTCATAGGCCTGCCACTATCTGAAGGTATGTTACATGACGGTCTTGCATTATCAGTTCACGTGCGGCATCGAAGTTTTCTGGCACAACAGCTGTTTTTGGAGGACCATCACGGAATTCGTCTATGAGCGAACGGGTGCCACGACTGAATTCGTTGTACCAAATTCTCACAGTGCTATAGGATGGTGCTTCATAGCCATACAAAGATTTTAGTTCATCGATGCACTCGTGATAATCCACGTCGAAAGTTGTGAAAAATTATCGCACGAGTTAATTCCATTTTTTGGCCGAGATGAATTTTTTAATTCCCCCCACGCGAATATGCTTCATTAACGATAACAATATATAAGTTTTGTCTTCAAAGTAGGTTCCCTTGCAGTACATAATCCATTTCTGCGAAAGAAAAGGAAAGTTTTTTATATTTCAAGTCGTTACTGATCTTTTCTGCAAAAGAGTAAAAAAAAATGAAAAGGTAATTGTGTATAAAATGTTCAAACTATTCAACGATTTGGATTACATACCAAAGGGACCAAATTTTTGTTAAAAATATTTGTTTTTATACGAATATAAAGTTTTCTGTCAAAAAATGAGGATATTTGAGAAACACTTAGTGAACTTCACCTTTATGAACTTAAGTACGGTTGTATTTTACAAAATACAGTTTATATATTCAGACAAATTTCCTAGCGTAGGTAGCAACGTTGTCAATAAAAACAAAACAAAAAAAAATTACGAATTCTTATCTCATTCTGGTCAACAGCTGCATTCAAGGTTCTTCTCACCCACGAAGCGCTACGTCACAAAATTCACACAACATCAATGTCAACACGCCAAAAACAAGTCAAAAGTAACTAACGTTTTGTTTTATAAACTTTTGTATAACTTTGGCATTGAACAACTACAT